>NC_049238.1:57208373-57368556 GCF_011100685.1 Canis lupus familiaris
AAAGTTGGCGCAATCTACTTCGGATCTTTCCCTGCGTGTCTGTAAGGGGCCGTGGGGGTGGCTGCCTCGTGCAGCCTTCGGACGTTTCTTGCGTGACCTCTTGGCTCTGCTCCTGCACCCAGCACCCCACCTTCCAGCTCCCACGACCCCGCGGCCCCAGCGCACATGCACCTGTTCCATTTTCTCCCTGGAGGGGCCCTTGACTGAAAAACCGCAGAGGCGGCTGCAGTCGCTTTAGCTGTGCTGGAACCACACGGTGCTGGAAACCCACTGCGCTCCCTTGTCTGCCCTGGCACCTGCCGCTGTGTTTCTCCACGAGGCTGCCCTCCTCCCACCCCACCGCACCCCGCCGGTGCTGTATCTGGTGACTTAGAGAGTAACCCTGTACTGTCCTGTACTTGGAGGAGCGGCTGACCCTGCCCTGCCTTCAAGAGGCTTGTGGACCGTCAGGGGGCCTGGCCAGCGCTCCAGGGTTGACCAGATGACACAGTACAGACAAAGCCCCAAGTGAGACCCCCCAGCCTAGCCTCCCCCTTCACCTCCCCTGCAAAAGTGGAACAAGGCGGGTGCTTAGCCTGAATGGGGTGGGGGACAGGGGCTTGGGATCTGATCCTGGAACACGGTAGGACTGGATGGGAGGCAGGCACCTCACACTTGTCACCTCCTCTTTTGTATGGGTGCTATCAGTGGCCTTGGCTCAGGGCAATGGCGAGAAGGCAGTGCAGTGGCTTTTAGACCAGCTTCTGACCCTCCCTCCACCAGAGCAACAGGGTGGGATGAGTGGCCTCACTTGGGGCTTTGCAGCTTTCTTGTGCAAATTAGAAATCCTCATGTCTAGGATTTTGAGAGAGGGACGGGGGGTGGGTGTTAAAGGCAGAATTGAGAGGAACTGGGGCCTCTCCTCTAGTGGAGGGGTTCCGAGAAGTTGGGAAGTTGGCTGGATTGCTGGGATCTGGAGCGGCAATTTGGAGGATATATTAAAGGCACTGAAATCTCCTGGCAGGAGAGGGGGTTTGTTGGCTACTGGCTGGCGGCCTCGTTGGGCAGTTTGGGAACCCCCAGCCTTCCTGTCTGTCTTTGTAAAACGTTCACGTCAGAATACCAGTTGCTCAACCTGGAGAGGCCTCGTGTCCACACTATGTCTTCTTATTCTGGGTGGGGAGGTGTCTGAGTGGTGGCCCCTGCCCTCTCCCATTAAATCTTTCATATTGACAGAAGTTGGAGCTCGTTGCCTGCCCAGGCCCGGCCTCTCTTCCCACTCCTTGGTATCTGGGCAGGCACAGTTTGCTCTCACTGACTCCATGGTCGGGAAGTACAATTACCCCTGAGAATGGTGCTTTTCAGACTCCACACAAGTCACAGTACAGTATTGGGGAGCGAAGTGGGTTTAATGGGTCATGATTAGCATTTTAAAAACCAGAATAAGAAATATCAGGGAGCAAGGCAGATAGGCAATCAGTAGTGTGTCGGGAAATTTGTTTCAATTATATGGGCAGTTGTGCTGTCTGTGTAGTTTGTGAGTATAAAATCACAACCTAAACGTATGTTTCGTGCTTTCTTAAAAAAAAAAAAAAGATTTTATTTCTTTATTCATGAGAGACACAGGGAGAGGCAGAGACATAGGCAGAGGGAGAAGACATGGGCAGAACTCCATCCGAGGATCCTGTGATCATGACCTGAGTGAAAGGCAGACACTCCACGACTGAGTCACCCAGGTGTCCCCATATATTTCTTACCATAAGTCTTATTCAAAAAGTTTAGAAAACCCTGGCTTAGAAGAGTAAAGCATCGTGTTCAGAACTCACAAACTCTTAGACCGGGACTCCTCTTCCGTCAGCAGATCTGACATCTTACATAAACCTAATACGCAGGAACCTTTAAATCTTACCATGTATCCGTGGTTTTTAAACTCTGACCACGACCCACGAGAAGAGAAGAAATTCATTATACATCATAACTCGGTATATACATACATATGTGTACAATACACACAGTAAAGTTTCATGAAATAATACCCTTGCTATATGTGATACATACATTTTTCTTTGTTTTATTGAATAGCAAAAAAATAGCCAATAAGCTACATGTTAATAATGCACTTAACTTACTGAGCACATTTATTATTTTGGCTCAGAATTTTAAAAAGGATAAAGAATGGGAAACTTCTCCATGCAAGAGTCCATCTTTTGAAAGTAAGTTCCGGTGCACCTGGGTGGCTCATTCAGTTGAGGGTCTGACTCTTGATTTTGGCTCAGGTCCTGATCTCAGGGTTCTGGGACTGAGGGCCCAGTCAGCCTCTGTGCTCAGCAGGGAGTCAGCTTGAGGATTCTCTCTCCCTATGCCTTTCCTCCCACTTAAGTGCACTCTCTCTCTCTCTCTCAAAAATAAATAAATAAACATTTGAAAAAAAGTTAGCAAGTTCTTGGCCTTTTGCAGTAGGATTTAATTTGCAAAAGTTAAATAGACATTTCCTAAATCAGGTTCTCACATATTGTGCCAACCGACACCTCCCTGCATTCTCTAGCTGAGCAGCAATGACCTGGAGAATTGGACTTTCCTTATGATTTATGTCAGAGGCACCAGCCATGCTAGAATTACCCTCAAGGCCAAGCCTGTCCTCCTTGGGAAAGGAGGCATGTTTGAACTTGAGAAACGTGAATGGCTTTCCACTGCTGAGTTAGCATAGTTTGCTTAGAACAGCCATAAATCCAGCAGAACCGTGGCCTTTTTCCAGCTGTAAGGCAGCTGCAGAGAGCAATAGACAGCAGAATGGAGGCAGTTTTGAGATTTGCCAAAATGGACTGCAGAGCCTTGGAGAAAAGAAAGTTGTAGTCACAGCACACTGCACTGTGGAAGGGGGAGGATTTGCAAAGGCCTCCAGTTTGCGTAACAGAGTAGAGGAGCAGGCATCTTGGAGTGGAGTCTTGGAGGGATGACCTTTGACCGGAGTAGGGGGTGGTACCCAGGAGTGCAGGGTTGTGAGGTCACAGACATAGGCTGCCAGTAGACGCGATCAATAGGTGCTGGTTGAATATCTCGATCGGTGATGCAATTGAATGAAGTGGGGTAGTGGAGGGTGTTAAGCGACCTTGAAGGCTGGTGGGCGCTGGCCATGTAGGTTGTGGGACCAGGGTCTGTTGAAGGGGAGTCTCCAAAGGCAGATGCCCTACCTGGGTCAGGTGAGCTCTGAATGAACATCTGCACTGGTCTGACTGGAGACTCTTCAGACTTCCTGGCTTCAAAGAAAGCTGGTCTGAGGGACACCACCCTTGTGGGAAAAGTGTGGAGAGACCACAGGGTAACAATCCTGAGGGAGATCCCTCCATGGCGAAGGCTGTGCCTGTGGAAGTCTGGTAGTGCCGTTTCTGTGCTTGTCCTGGGGCCTGCAAGCACGAGGTGGGTGGACTGCGGGAGAGCCTGCAGCCACCCCTGTGGGAGGCAGATTCCTAAGGTTTGGGGAGGGTGCTGGTGGCCTTGGAGAAAGCGCTTGAGGAGGCCAGATTCTTGGGGCCCAGTGGAGGAGGTGATGGCCTCTGAGGAGGGCCAGAGCGCATGTCCGTTGCTCTCTCTATCACTTCTCACTTCCTCCTCACACACTCAAGGCAGCCAAACCTCAGAATCCTAGCTCATGGGGGATGCAGCTTGGATTTGACCCCAGGCCTGCCTGATGGCAGACCCTTTCGGATGCATATGCTGTCTGCTTCTTTTCTCTGCACAAATACATCCGAAGTCGGCCGGCATGCAGGGACTCCCACTCTGGCAGAATGGGTGCAAGGCGGTCTTGAAGACCGGCTGTGGACAAGAGTGTCTTCTGCCCCAGGACTGTGAAGGCCTCATCGTCCGTTCGGCCACCAAGGTGACTGCTGACGTCATCAACGCAGCAGAGAAGCTCCAGGTGGTGGGCAGGGCTGGCACAGGCGTGGACAATGTGGACCTGGAGGCTGCAACCAGGAAGGGCATTCTGGTCATGAAGTAAGTCGCGAAGCCCCCGGGGTGGGTGTAGAGGCTCACCACGAGTGGGGAGGGGGACACTTGGGTTAGTGAAGACCGGGTCAGAGTAAGAAGGGCTCCCACGAGGATGCCTGGTCCAGGCGGAGTCCGGACAGTCGGGTCTCGCTCACAGCGTCCTGGTTCCCCAGGTTTTGAGGAGGAGGCTGTCCTTGTGATCTCAAGTCACTGGACAAACCCACCCCACAGACATCTGCGCTGCAGCCTGGTTGGGGAATTAGAAGAATGTTTGTTAGTGAATCCATCTGCATCCCCTGTTCCAGGGATACTCCTCCCCCTCCGCTGCTGTGTCTGGAGCAGGGTTTTCCTAGGCTCTGCTTTGCTTTCCTGCCCTGTGCAGATGCACAGCCTTTGCTAGTTGAGCGGCTCTACATCCTTTCCTTTCCTCACTGCCCTCGTCCTTCAGCAGCCAGGGTCGCAGTTTCTCTTTCACACTCCAGGGCCAAGAAGGGAAGGGTGAGGGCTGTTTTTGCAGAAACTCAGAGCAGAGGTTGTGACTGCATGCCAGGGCTGGGCCACACATTCCTGGCTCCCGGCTGGCCCTTAGATGATGTGGCCAGGTCATTGTTGCCCACTTCTTCGTCCTCAAGCCTTCTCCCTTCTCTCAGGAATTCAGCGTCCCCAAAATTTCCCCTCCCTTCTCTCCTCTTATAGAGCATGGGTGAACTGACCGGTCATCTGACTGAGGTCAACATCCAACCGAAGAAATGTTAAATGGTTAACCCCGTCCTACATTCTTCCCCTGGACACAGAGGCAGAGCCCTCAGCCCTGCACCCCTTCCTACATCCTAGTACAGCCTGTTCGCAGGGTTAGGCAGGAAGCTCAGTAGAAAGACAACTCTGAGAATCCTTTACTCTTGACTTTTTTGGGTGGGATAAGATCTCTTGCCTTTTCCTCCTTGTAACTTTCATTTCCAGAAATGAAAAGATCCATAAAAAGAAAAAAAAAAACGGTAAACATGTGTGTTAATAAACAGTTCAAAAACCAAAAATAAAAAAAGAGTGAGAGAGCCTTTGAAAAAAGAAAAATGGATTCATGGATTTCAGCTGTATTCTCCTTTCTGTGAAATGGGCAGAGTGAGCATGGCCCTTGTCAACATGGCCCTGTGCATTAAGGTGTGAGGAAGCGTTCTCACTTTGGAACTTGTTGAGAAATAGGAGAAGTCAAACAGGTGAAGATAAAAATCCTAGCTTTGTCACTGATAGAGGCTGGGCTGGGCAACTAGGTGAAGGTGTGTAGGCAGTGGGCTGACGTGATGTGACGGGCTTGCTCACGCATCTTCTGCACAGCCTCAGTAAGATCAATGGCATAGAGTAGCGGGAATCTGTGGTTTCGGTGGGCAGGTAGATCCTGAAACAAGAGGGAAGAGAAATGCTGAGCCACCCACATATCTCCCCATCGAATGAGACACTTCTCTGCCTTGGGAGAAGGGAGTGTGGGTAGGAGGCCAAGTGTGTTGCTCTACCTGAAGTCCCTCCATGTGAAACATGCAGCCAGGGCAAGGGGGTTTCCCTCCCCTGGGTTTAGGGCAGGTGTCCATCGGAGAGCCCAGGTTGGAGGCCTGCGGGTTGGGGGTTGGACTTAAGAGCAGGTGAGCAGAGGGGGCAGGAGCCTGAGCACACTTCACTCACGGCCTTCTCTTGGGACAGGAGTGGGAAGATGGGCTCTGGACGCACTGACATCCCCTCTCCTCTTCCATCTTTAGCACCCCCCAATGGGAACAGCCTGAGTGCTGCAGAGCTCACCTGCGGGATGATCATGTGCCTGGCCAGGTAAGTCCATCTTCTCAGCAGAGGCAGCCTCTTCTGTGTCCATGATTACGACTCCCCAAATAACGTGCCCTGAAGAAGGGTAGAAACGCTTCAGCCTGACACTGTGCAGACAGCCGAGAATTTTCGAGGCCACCCATCTTTATGGGACATTCAATATAGTGGTCCTGGCACACAAAGGTCAGACAGCTTCTCACAAATGAGTGGAGGGGGGGGCGTTCGGCATGGCTGCTCCTTACCTGGGAGCAGGCTCACCGAGAAAATGATTATGTGCCATCTTCCTCTCCTCCTTGGTCATTTCCTGTGTCCACGCCATCCTCCGGCTTCTTGCACCTCCAAGCCTCACAAATATGGTTTCTGCTCCCTGGAATATCCTTCTCCATCATCATTTCTTTTCCGAGTCGTTCTAGTACTTATTACACTCGTTATTAAAAATACAACTTCACACAGGTTATAAACAGAGGCAACACGCAACATTTTTATTTAGTTCAGAACATTATTGAGTGAATTAATGCCAAAATGTAGCAACCTCCATGCCTCAGAGACTCCTCATACCCCAGAGGTCCCAGACTTTGCTGCACATTGATAACATCTTGGATCTTGAAACACTCCTAATGCCTGACTTGCGCCCCAGAAATTCTGATTTCATTGGTATGGGATGAAATTTGGCATAGGGATTTTTAACAAATTTTTGATTTTAGGAGTTTTAGATATAAAGAAAAGTCGTAAAGATAGAAGGTCCCACATATGTCATACCCAGTCTTCCGTATTATTCACATCATACGTTAGTATGGTGCATTGGTCACAATCAATGAACCAATGTTGAATTATCAATACATAACTTTCAACTGAAGTCTTCCCCATCATCTTTATCCAGATAACTCTTGTTCTTCAAGATTAAGCTCGAGTATTAGCTCATCAAGGAAGCTCTCTCTGGATTCCCCCCACTGGGCTGTGTCCCTCACTGACTGTTCTGACCCCGGGCTTACCTCTGTCACTAACCTTTCAGATCTTTATTGTGATAGGATGGAGTAAGAACTGCTCTGGGATCCCTGTGCCAACCTGTGGATTCTTAACACAAGGGGACTCAAGTGGGGAAGTGTCTTGCTCTTCCAGCAGGAACTCTGGGGGGTGTGGGGCTCTTGAGTAGAGGGCACAGCCTAAGAACCACCGGCTGTGGCACAGAGTGTACATGAGCCTTACTGTATTGGGTAGAAATGATGGCATTGAGCCCTGCTGTCGAGTAGGCAATTCAGGCACCTGTGTGGCCAGTGGGGAGGGCGAGGGGCCGGTGGACAGGGCAGGGAGTTCACTAGGTCCCTTCACACAGCCTGGGATGCTTAAACCAGGGGACCCTGGCAGCCAGGGCTCTTTCTCTCTCTACTCAGGCCTGAAGCTTCTGGGGCCAAGAAATTACTGTTTTCCCCTCTGGAGACCTGTTCTCCCTCCTGCTGGGGCAGGGTCTGGAGGAGCTGACCTTTGTTCTGATGCTCCCCAAGATTTCTACCTGAGCTCTTAAGTCTTCACTGCTACTCACTGGCCAGTGAAGAGAGGAGAGGAGACTGGAGAAAGCAAAGAGCATGGGCAGCGTGCACAGCAGAAGGGACCCAGCCAGGACGGGGTCCGGGAGCTGGCTGTCTGGATCTCCCACAACATCTGGGCTGGACGTATTTCTCCCAGAGAAGCCCGATGCCCTGGTTTCACTTGTGCTATTAAATTCAGTGCTGGTTTTGGTTTTGTTTTTGAGTTAGGGACTGATCTGTCAGCTTTCTATCTATTTAATTCTCTCATTGGTTTTCTGGAGGTGGAAGGGAAGGCTTGGGAGCCAGAAATCATTTTTCTCCTATTGCAGGACCAGCTTTGTTTAAGAGAGTAGATAAAGTGGAATGATTTCAAGACAGCGGCCCATTTCCAACCTCTCACCCAATGACCTCACTCATCAAAGATGCATCAAAACTAAGAAACAAGCACCCTATTGAGGAGGAATGGAGTCTCCCACACCTTCTGGTGTGTCTGCTCAGACTGCTTTTCCAGCAGGGCAGCAACAGCAGAGTGGGAGTTCTGGACAGAAGGTTGAGAGCATTGAGCAATGTGGGTGGAGAGGGGGCCTGCATGGGCCTCACAGTGGGGGACTTTGAACTCACAGCAGGGGCTCCTGAGGTCTAGGAGCAGAACAATGACACAGAAAGAAAGAGGAGAATGCAACCTGCTTTGAAGTCATCTCTCCCACCTTACCTTCTCTTTCTCTAAGTCAGGATGGCTACCATTCAGTTCTTGGGATGCCCCTCCCCCACATCATGGTCCTCCCCAAACTGGCCCGGTGGGGACCCCAAAGTGCCTGGAGAGGATCCCTGAGTGGCCTGCTATCCCGTGCCCCACAGTGCCACATGCAGCTCTCTTAGATGGCACCATGGGGCCAGGAGGGCCGAGAGCAGGACGTGAGCCAGACCTGAGAGGAGCCAGGTGGGCTCTGTCTCACTTGGTCAGGGGCAGGTGAGCGGGCTAGCCTTGCTGAGAAGGGGGCACTTCCTCAAGGCAAGTCATTGTCCTTGCAACATTCCTGAAACGAGGACCCTCTACTGAGGATGATGGACCAGAGCAGCCCACCATCCGGTGACGGAGCTTCTTCCCCAGGAGGCTTGTTACTGAGGCTTTGGGAGTTTGCCCACGAGATCCCAGGAGCACAGATCCCCCGTCAGCTGGACTCGCAGATGGAAGCATGTCCTGGCGATGTGTAAACATGAGAGAATGCTTTTTTATAAGAAATCCGCAATGGAGCTACAGGGACATTATGTTGGAGTCTCTCCCTCTTACACGCGCGCGCGCGCACACACACACACACACACACACACCCCACTCTGAGTTTTGTGGCCTGCAGGAAAGACCGCATTTAAATACCGAGGAGGCTCACTGCTGGGAATGTTCTTTGAGTCCATTCAACTACTTCCGATGGGGTGATGTCCTGCAAGATGTTGAGTCCCCAGTTGTCTCCACGCAGTTGTTGTGAGCGTTACATGCGCTAAAGCATCTCCAAGCATGTCTCATGGAGTGTCTAAAGTAGAGCATGGACTCCTTAAACATTTTAAACGTTGTTTCCTGTCTCCCGGATTCTCTTCCAGAGAAGCCTGGGTGACCACATCCCACGTGACGTAATCTTGTCCTCTCACCTCTGACTCTGCCCTAACTGCCTCTGTCCCTTCCAGAAACACGTGGAGACTCAGACCCCCCCCCCCCCCGCCGTGTTAACCAATCAGAGGAGAGAGGCTGGGCTGGGGGTGGTTTGGAGAAGAGGTGGTATGGACTATAGCATCCCGTCCCCCCATTCCAGTGCAGCCTGAGACTGCTGGGGTTTCAGGAACTCTCGAGGAAGGGAAATACCCAGCTGTCTGCTGATACGGTGGAAAGTGCAGGTTGCGGGCTTGGATGAAAGAAGAAAATGAAAATCCGTGAACTTCTGGAGCACTGGATGTTCTCAGAGCCCTCAACACCCCCATTTTGTTATCCCTGTGAACCGTGGAGGACTGGTGCTTGCTTTCTACATGCTTGTCACTCAGCAGTTGACTGACTCTCAGACTCCCAGCTGGGAACAGAAATCCTGGGGCTCCCACATCAGGTGTGCCTGACAGGTTTTCCTCTGCTCCGCTCCGGGTCTCTGTACCCGAGCTCTAGACCAGCCTGAGCCTGGTTCGCCCTGGGAATGACTGACTGACAGAGAGGGTGGCTGTGCAGACCTCACATCACCTCCCATGTCGGCCCACTGAACCTGTCTGTCCTTGCAGGCACATCCCCCAGGCGACAGCTTCCATGAAGGACGGCAAGTGGGAAAGGAAGAAGGTGAGCGGCCAGTCCTGCCTCGTCCCGCCCAGCTCGGCGCCCGAGGCCTCACTCCTGGGGCTTACTCTGGCCGCGTTGCCTCTTGCTTGTTTGGTTGCAGTTCATGGGAACAGAGCTAAATGGGAAGATCCTGGGAATTCTTGGCCTGGGCAGAATTGGGAGAGAGGTGGCCACTCGAATGCAGTCCTTTGGGATGAAGGTAAGAGGTTGGTGAGGCCCTTTGGTGTGGGGCTCCCTGTAGCAGTTTTGAGAGAGGCAGGTTTGCTTGAGAAAAGGTAAAGGCTTTTTCCTAGGAGGGGCTGACCCTCCTTCAGAGCCTCTACCGAAGTAGGCGGTGTAGCCGGGGAGGGCAGGGATGTTGGCCTGACCTCAGAGTCCGGGCATCCTTGGTGGAGGTCCCTCCGCTCTTGAGTCCCAGCGGAACAGAGGGGCTCGTATCCTGTGCTGCTTCGCCTCTGCTGCCGCAAGGGCTCTTTGTTTTGCTGTGTCTGTTGCCTGTGATAATTCCGAAAAACAGGAGCACATCTGTAGCCTTATAGCAGGGCCGTTATCCATCCACCTTCTGGCTCCACTCCACAGTCAGAAGACGTGGCAAGATGATTGTGCAAATGCCGTGACACGATGTTAATCCCGTGGTGGCTGGAGCACGCACGCATTTCTCAGCAATTCTCCCTGACCCCTGTTTCCCTCCAGGACCCTGCTTTACCCTATTCTGGGAACTCAGTGGTTCTTCTGGTCAAGGGAAGGCTGTCATCCAGAGCAGTGCCACACCCTGAGGCCAAGCCAGGAGACCTTGCAGAGCGGTGGCCCCAGAGCCATGGGAGGGGACCTGTAGGGGCGGGTGACAGGGTGGCTAGGTGTGCTAGCAGACATCTCCTTGTTCACTCCTCGTGCCCTCTCTGCCGTGGGGGGATGATATATTCAAACTGCCGCCAGGAAGGCTTTCGTTAAACATAAAAAAAAAAAAAGCAGTTTTGACAATCAGATCATTTCTAGAAAACTTTACATGGAGCTGCTCTGGCATTTCCCTTCTCTTTCCTTCTTCCTCCTTTCTCTTTGTCCCCCCAGCTTCATAGAGTTAAAGGGAACCCTACGGATTAACCCTTAATTTTTATATTGATGTCAGGAGTTTGTGAATTTTGCTGAGGCCTCCAGCAATGGAAGGTAAACAGGTGGGCATCCCATTACACCACGCGAAATATCTTCCTCTCCCTCCTGTCCTTATTCCCCCACACACTTATTTACATCAGCCAGACATCTTCCTAAGCCTCCGACGTTTCTCTAGATCCCGGAGAGGGGCCTGTGGCCCAGCAGGATCCACTGATCATGAGAACAAACCAAAGCCAGTCCCTCCTGTGCAGGGCTGGCCAGGTGCCCTGTGCTGCAAGGAGAGCTTTTTCTTCCTCTTCTGTGAGGGATTAAAGTAAAGGCTTAGCTCACCTGGAATTCTGATCCTCTAAAATCAGGGGCTGGGGGTTAAGTAAAACTCGGAGTGCCATACTCAGACAGGTGAGCGCCTCATTGATGAGACAGAGACTTGGGGACAGGCTGTTTGGCCCAGCTGCTCCTCTGTTAAGTTCCCTCCCCTTCCCCACAGCGCCACAGCTCACTGGACTCTGCTTGCTCAGGAGCCTTCATTATCAAGGACTTGAGACTTTGGGGGAGTGACTTACCCAGACAAAAAGCCCCACCTCGTTTGCTGAGTGAGGGACGTGATCAGTAAGCTTCTGTGCTCAGCTACTCAGCTGCTGCCAGGCTGCTCCCGAGAGGCTTGGAGGGATATGGATTCTGAGCATCTCAGTGGAAGTGGCTGACACCCCTCAGACATGTGTTTGATCAGAAACGTCTAGAACCTGTTCATGAATGTCATTCTGTGTGTCCAGGCATACCTCACACGACACGCCCGAATTCCCAGCGTGACTTTGAGGGTTTGCGTGCTTTTGTATGTTGCAGCACGTCACTGCTCCCCTTGGGGGTTCTTCTGTCTGGATATCTCTGGCCGGTCCCTGTAGGCTATCCTGCTTCTGGGACATGATCTTTATAAACCGCTGAAACACACCTTGAAACGGTCACCTGCCCCCTGCCCTTGCCAGCAGCCCCGGTCATTTTGCAGTGGCCCAAGTGGCCTTTGTTCACGCTCAGGGCTCACTTTGACTGCGCTTCCTAACTGATACCTAGGCCCAGATGAACTTTGCACAGGGCAGACAGATTATGGACCTGCATCATCCAAAGCTCCTCAGTTGGTGTTTGAACATTTGGGGAAGCAAGATTTTCGAAAGTGCAAGGAGGGAAGATTCTAAAACAGGCTGTGAAAGAGTTTATCAGCATCCAGTCAGGAAACCATGCTCAGTGTTCACTAAGCACAAGTTGTTTTAAATTGGCCTTGTTCTCCCTTTAGAAGCCAATATTAAACCGATCGTCATGGACGTCCTTAGGGGTCTTATACCTGGATGATTTAAAATTGTATTTTAATCATGTAATAGGTGAAGGGATTTTCACAAAAATTGAAATCTAGATCCTCATCTCCTTGTTTACCACCCCAATCCTGGTCTGCTGCCAGTCACCTGTGAGGTAACATCAGTTTGCTGTGTATCATCTCAGACTTTTTTCTGTGCATTTATGTGGAACACATAGAGTTCTTTCCCATTGTGTGTGTGTGGGGGGGGGGTTGTGCCTATAGAAAGTACAATACTGTACATGGTGGTAAAACATAGATCTTGGAATAAATAAATTTATCCTATTTGTAAACTCTTCCATGGGGTTCTGTTGTGTGGACGAATTGCTTTTATTTGGCTTCTTCCTCAAGGACAGATGTGTAGATTGTTTGGAAATGTGGACTTAGTGAGACATTGGTGAGATCTTCCCTGACACCCTTGGGGTTAAGATGGAGACTGTGATCTTGGTGCAAAGGCTTAGTAACGGGTTGAAGGATAGCTCCGTCTCAGTCTGAAGGGAGATGGTACAGGATGACGCAGGGCTATGCCTTACCCATCCTTCTCATCAGCGGTCTGGGTGATAGGAAGCAGGGGGAGGTGATTAATTCTTAAGACTGTGTAATCATATCCTAACTGATGTGAGAAGGCTAGCATGGTTGGGCATCCTAATAAGAAGTTGAGCTAAGATACCTACCAGGACCCTCTATATGGGCCCCCAAAGCAACCAAACACATTTGGATGTAGAGGTGTTGTTAAAACCCTTTTCTAGGGGAGGGGACCTTGGGTTGACAGAAAAGCAGTGTGGTTCACAGTGGCATGGCTAATAGAAAAGGTAATGTGACTTTTGGTAGCATTAAAAGAAGTATGACTTCCAGCACAGGGACGGTGACATTCCTTATGGTCTGTACTTCCTAAGGAAGGATTGGAGGCACTGGGGTCACAGCCCCGTCATGACTTGGGAGGCCATCGACTAGCTCTTCTATAGAAGAGTCATGCTCTCCAAGGAGTGGATCCAAGGAGGACCAGTAGGTACAAGCCATGGGGGACAGAGCTCCAGCCAGAGCTGGCCCCAAATGGAATGAGAGAGTTAGTCTCCCAGTACTGCAGATACTCAACATGAGACTGGCTAAGCACCTGGCCAGTATATGAGGACGAGGTGTGAGCATGGGCAGAGAGGTAGAAGCAGATGGCCTTTAAAGCTGTCATAGCTCTGAGCACCCATTGCCCATGGGCTACGAGTTTCTTTATCTGAGGAATAGTCTTTAGCAGGGAGTTTTTTGTGTGATCATAGGAAATAGAGTAAAATTATTAAGGACTGTGGTTTGTTACAGTAACTCGTGGGCACACTGTAATTAAGACAGAGTGGGACCAGAAGGCATAGGGCACCCTGAGTAGTTCTGGTTGGGTGGCTCGGGCAGTGCTGCAAAGCACGTGAAGATATTTTGATCACCCCTTCCTTCCCTGGTCCTGGGATGTCCCCTGGCCTATAATCTGTCCCCTAGGCTGTTAGTCACTAATTAGGCTGGGTAACTAACATCCAACCCTTCCAGAACATCGTGATTTAAGAGTTGACCCCTTTGTGTCACAGGAGCAATCAACAGAGTCCCTCTTGTGCTCAGACGTTGGGTAGGGACTGCCCCCTTTCCTTTCCCGTCCCTTCTTTGTCACTATCTGCTCCCTCAGGGAAGCGGGGATCCTAGACCTTAGCTCTGCTAGGGAGCTCAGCCACCTGGCTTCCCACAGCACCTGGCGGGGGCGCTGTGTGTTGGGGAGAGAAAGCCCACCTAGGCCCCCATCCCAACCAGACAGGCCTGGAGAGGAATCTTCACGTGCCGCCACCTGAGCTACCTGACTTGCTCTGAGCCACATGGCACAGATGTGGGTGTCAGAATCATTCTGGCCATCTGCAGCCTGCTGGTTGTCGGAGTCATCTGAGTCTGATGCTCCATGGTGTTCTTTCTGCCTGGAGCTTTTTCTCAACCCATTTGCTGAACATGTTATGTTGTACATTCTGGAGACACAACTCATTCATGCCAGCATGCCCGCTAGAGTGTTAGCAGGCCAAGCCAGCCAGCAACTGAGCCTTGCACTCTTACCAAGGTTTCCTGTGAGGAACAGGCCAGGATCTCCTAACGGTTTCTTGGTGGCCCGTGTTGTGATGAATCTGAAGTTATCCCAGAGGGATGGACATTGAACCTGAGGCACCAGATGTCACCAATTCTCTCAGGCCCAGCTAATGTTTACTGAGGTCTACTGTGTCAGAGACTGTGCTTGCAGTGACCCCTGCAGGGTCAATATTCTTATTCCAGGTTTACAGACAAGGAAACTGAGGCCCAGGAAGGTTATATGGTATGTTTGAGATAATAGGACTGGTAAATGGTGGAGTCCAGCTTGAGCTCCAGGTCTCCTGACTTCCGATCTAGTACGCTTTGTCTTGCATCCCCACCACGGTCTTCATGCCTGATCCAGGTGAGTTAGACGGTCTCTGCTCTGTCACTGTGCTCGACCTTCCTTGGGATGAAATCTCCTCAGGATGCTCCTAGCTCAGTCTGGTAACTGGAATTCCTACTGCGCCAGAGTACTGATTTTTTTACATTCTTCCCAGAGCCCCAAGTTCTGGGAAGGTACCTTAGGGACATGGGGATGGGACCCTAGAGAGAGAGAGTAAGTGGTAGGGCTCTGGGCCTTCACCTCTGCAGCTCTGATCGTTTTTTATAGTGGGTTTCTGAGTAAGATGTCATTGTGTGAAGGGAAGAGAGTTCTCATCTTCAGCCCGAAGAATTAGCTGTGAGGCAGTAGGAGGATGTGATGATTAGGCTCCTTTCCTGGAACCCCTTCACCGTGAAAGCCTCCTTGCTCTCAGGCATCCACTGTTAAGCCAGAGGCCCAGGGGAGGTGTAGTCATCCTCGCAAGGCTGCCTTCTATGACACCAGCTAGGACGTGGCTCTGTAGTGCCACTTGAAAAGCTGGGGTTCCCCTGCTCCCCAGCGTTAGGAGCCTGTCCTGAGGCTGGGATTCAGGTGGAGAACCCCTTGGTGGCTCTCCCTCAGGCTCCTCCGTAGGGCAGTCTTCAGAGGGTACATACCTGGAAGTGCTGCAACGTGTGAGTATCGGGACATCTGACCCGTTCCAGGGTGCGTTAGGACCCTACTCAGACATTGTTCCCCTGGGCCCAACCATATACTCTTTCGACTCCCCGCAACGTGGTCTCCTGGTGTAGGAATCCCAGCTCCTAGCCGTGTTCAGCTGCCATCTGCCCTGGGTCTCCCGAGTGAAAACTGAAAACCGTTTCTCAGCCGAATTCTACCCTGCAGTTGTCTGCAGCCGAACAAGAGAAAGACAGCTGAGTCAGACCCTGCTGACCGCTGTGGAGGATGCGGGTCCCCTCCTTCCCCGTCTGCTCCCCACCAGCTGCAGGCACCCAGCACAGGGTGCAGGCACCCAGCACTAGGCCCGGCTCCGCCCACGGGACCCTTCCTCCCAGCGCTCCGTGCAGCTTCTGGACTCCCGAGAGCCCCAAGCCCCAGAGTGGCGGGAGCTCGCCTCCATCGGGGTCAGCTCTGTGACCTCTGCTGGTGGTCCCCGTCCTCCCCCGCTCACGTGAACGAAGTACATCTGGATTATAGATGAACAGGGCCCTTGTTCCAGGCAGCCCTGAGCTGGCAGACAAAGAGCACTTGTAAGGGATCCTCTCTCCTCCCCTGGACGCTGCTTGTTCCCCCGGAAACGAGTAGGTTACAGCTGAGGGGGGAATGACCACTGGGGCTGGTGGTTGTGAGCTTTCAATCCTACAGCCTCTCCCCCAAAATCTCCCCCTTGGCTTTGCTTCCTCCACAGGCTGATGATGAAAACTGTGATCTGAAACTTGTTCCTCATTCACGACCATGTCAGTCTCTTCTCTGCAAGGGCGGAATTGGTTACACAGGAATCCTCTTTGCCAGTATTTTCGAGATGACTTTTCTGTTTCCCACAAGGAAATTCATGATGAGCAGGGGAAGCATTACAAAGCACAGGAAAGCATAAAGGAGAACAAAAATGAGTTCCACCACACAGAGATGATGATGGTTTCCAGTATTAGGCCTTCTGTTCTGCTTGTTACCTTTTGTTCAGTGCCAGGCCGCCTCTGAACATTCTGGGGTTCGCCCCTAACATTTCAGGGTTAAGAGAACTGTCTTTTCAAGGAATATTGAATGACTGAGTGTTGGAGCAGGCGATGACTTTGAAATCATCCACCCAGCTCCTTCACTTCGTACTGAGGACCCAGGTCCAGGTCTCCTGGGTCAGCGTCCGTCCCTTGGCTCCTGCAGCTGCATCCTGCCTTCTTGAGGACACGGATGCCTTTGAGATTGTTAAGGCTCCTACGCCTCTTTCCCACAGTGGGTGCTGCGGCCCCGGCCAAGCCGAAGGTGACCAGACAGAAAGTGGATTATGTCTCTGCTGTGTCAAGAGGTGGCTGCGTCCTGGTGGTTGTGGATTCTTCGAATCCCAGCTGCTGGTGCTGGCTTGATCACCTTTAGAGGCTTGCCCTTGCTGAGGACATGTGTGACTGGTGCCCGACACTGTTCTGATACAGGACATGTTTCCATTGACTCTACCCGGTTGCTCAGGTGGGGCTGTGAGCCCCCTGACCTCACCCCACCTAGAAGGGTGGGCACCAGGGGTGCAGGCTTCCAAATCCAGACATTCTTCTTATCCACACTCGACCATCTGCCAACCATGCGACCTTGGTTGAATCATTTCACCTCTCTGCCTTAGTTTCCTCGTTGGTAAATCGGGGCAGGCAGGAATCTGCCCAGAGGAAGGTTCTTTCTGGGACCTGTGCCTTCTATGGTGCCTTGGTGCCTCCTTTTTTCTCCTCCTGATCCTCGCTCCCTATTCCCTGTCACTCCTGCCCTGTTGAAAGGATCCGTCCTGAGCATTGAGGCCTCTGTGTGGTGAGTCACCCAGTTATGCCTTCCGAGACTAGATGCATTTGGAGCCTTCTGAAAGGGCACTTCAGGATGGGACCAAACCTTGCCCGCTGGCGGGTCAGCACTCCTCCCCAGCGACCGGTCTTGGTCTCCTTGCCTGCCCTGCTCTGCACCGCTGCCCCAACCTACTTCTTTCTCAGTCTGTGCAAGAGTCAGGGCCCCTGCCTGTTCTCTGGCCCTGAGGGTCCTCGGCTGTGGCCAACCTGTCCTCTCTCGCCTGGTTATACCCTGCTAGTGTAGTGTGTCTCTGCTCCCCACGTGGCTGTCCTGCCTCTCCTGGGTTCCCTGTTTGCTAAAGGTTCTGAGCTCCCCCTTATCCAACCTCACACACGCACATGTGCACACACGCACATGTGCACACACGCACACACACGCTGCTCTTGCATCTGTTCATGGTTAAGAGCTCGGAGGTAAACAAACTCCCTTCACACTCTGGGCCAGCCCCTCCTAAATAGAGAGCCCCACTTTGTTCAGCTCTAAAGTAGAATAGTATCAACCCTTGTTGTATTACCGTATTTGGACAGACTTAGCAGTAGTACTTGGTAAATGCCCGATAAATGGCCTCCATCATAATGATACCAGTACTAGTAAGGAACAGTGACATTTGCTCGTCTCTCTCTCGTTTCTGACCAGACCGTAGGGTACGACCCCATCATTGCGCCAGAGGTCTCGGCCTCCTTTGGTGTCCAGCAGCTGCCCCTGGAGGAGATCTGGCCTCTCTGTGACTTTATCACTGTGCACACACCTCTGCTGCCCTCCACCACAGGTATGTGCGTCCCTGCCTGTGGGTCGGCCACGGAAGCCACAGACCAGAGAAGGGTGGGCCCTCAGCCTGGGCCTCCGCAGGCATGTGGACTAGGGCCCTCGAGCATGGAGTGATGCTCTGCTAGCTGATCCTGCATCCCACGGAGGAGGGATGAGCTAGCTGGAAATGCATGGCTCGACACGTATGACCCGTGACCACATGGTATTTGCTGGGGCCGCTGCTGGCCTTTCCGGTTCCGGGACTTACTCAAAACACTAGGATCTCCGGGACTCTAGGATGTTTCTAGACTGAGTTTGGTCTAAATCCACAACAGGGCCTTTGCCCCCGAGCCTGTGAGAAGGGAGAGGTGAGACCAGAGAGGCTGTCGGCGTGTGGGGAAGGAGCTGGTACGAGGCAGGGAGGGCTGCTGGCACTGGTGCTGGGGTCCCGGGCAGCAGTGCCGCAGGAAAGCCCTTCCCTCCTTGCAGGCCTGCTGAACGACAGCACCTTTGCCCAGTGCAAGAAGGGGGTGCGCGTGGTGAACTGCGCTCGGGGAGGGATCGTGGACGAGGGGGCCCTGCTCCGGGCCCTGCGCTCTGGCCAGTGTGCTGGTGCCGCGCTGGACGTGTTTACAGAGGTGAGTGCCTGGTGGAGGAGAGGAGCGGTGAGCAGAGGGGCCCAGGGCCGAGAAAGCCCAGTGTGCACGAAGAAGGTCTTTGCCTTAAGGAGGCCTCCATGGCACTCAGGAGGAATTATGTTGCCAAGAATAACACCTTTGTGGTTTGGGGAGCCCTCCGGAGTGCGGTGCACAGGCCGCCGTGTGGTCTTTGCAAAACTCAGATTTTAAATAGGGCCCAGTTCCTGGTCCCGGGCTCCCTGCGCTGCTGTCCTGTTGATGACTGCAGGGAGGACCGCGCGGCACATCCGTTCTGAGGCTGAGGGTTTGCGGCAGAGAGAGAGCATTTGGGGCCGGGTTTAAGGTCTCTTAATTATTGACCGAGGTCTCTGATGAAATGAATCCCGTTGCCAAAAAGACATTCTGCCCAGTGTCTGTTGGCTTTCCTTTCCTTCGTGTCTTCTGGGGAGGGAGGGCAGCCTGAGGCGAATGGCCAGAAGGGGTCCCCTGTGCCCTGGGGGCTGCTCTCTGTCAGAGCCAGAGACCCCGTCGTTGCTCGCCCGAGCCACCCCCCCACCTTACACCAGAGGAATGACGGACAGTGCATTTCCAGGTGGACTCCAGCATCACAGATCCAGGGCAAAGAGCAGGGATTTTGGCTTAGGCACTGGAGGGTTGCTGGATATCTGCGGTGGGGCCCTGGCTCGTCCCCGGCCCTCTCTGAGCACTGTGTTGCCCTCACTGTGTATTCCCTGTCCTGAGCACGCAGGGTTTATACTCCTGGTCATCTTTCACAACTAGATGGTAAGCTTCTGGAAGGCAGACGTGCGCCTGGCCCTCTTTGTACTGACGTTCCCGATCAGCACCTTCCCCTGCCTGTCTCTGGCCTTCTCGTGGCACCTGCTACCAAGTGCACAGCACTCCCAGGCCCAGGTGGCCAGACAAGAGGCCTGAGAGACATTCCCAGGGGCGATACATTGTGCTCAGTGAGCAGAGGGGGTGGGCAGAGGTGCCCAGGTGGACCACCTGGCGTGGTGCGAGCCAGGATGGGACAGCTGTGCAGAGGGCCTGGAAGTGCTGCAAGGATTCAGGAGCGAGGGGGAGCTCGAGGCAAAAACCAGTAACAAACAGTAGCTTCACTGGCTGAGCACCTCCTGTATTACTGGGGTGCAGTCTGCACGACAGTGTTTGGTTCTGGGTAGTATTCACCCATTTTATAGATGGAGAAACCGAGGCTCAGAGAGGTGGAGATTTCTCCAAAGGCACATAGGTCTAAGCGGGGGAGCCGAGATGTGCATCCCGTCCTTAGCCCTGTCCACTCTGCTGTAGAGAGGTGTTGACGAGGAACCCGGCTGTTGAAACCAGAGACAGAAGGCGTAGAACCTTCTAGCAGAACCAGAGTAGAAGGCATCCTCGGCCCCACGCCTCTCCTCCAGCCTCCCTGGGCAGGCGACCGAGAGGTGTCTCTCTCTCGGCAGGAGCCGCCACGGGACCGAGCCTTGGTGGAGCATGAGCGCGTCATCAGCTGCCCCCACCTGGGCGCCAGCACCAAGGAGGCCCAGAGCCGCTGCGGGGAAGAGATCGCCATCCAGTTTGTGGACATGGTGAAGGGGAAATCTCTGGCAGGCGTCGTAAGTATGGCCAAGTGGGCCTGGGGCCGGGAGGTCGGAGGGAGGAGCCGAGGCCCGGGAGGGCGGGTGGTGTCCGGTTTGGGGCATGGTGACAGCTCTGGCGGGCAGTGGTGTGTTGACCAGATTCGGCCCTGGGGGTAGAAGATAAGGCCTCCTCTGGAGCCAGGCTTCTGGGTGGGGCGGCGGGAGCCCCGTCCCGAGCTTTCCTAGTTGCAGCCTGGTTGCAGGGAGGCGGCTCGGCCCTGCCGTATTGTAGCCTTGGTGCAGAGATTGTGGCTCTTCCCAGGGCCCGGGCTCCAGAGAAAGGCTCCTTTGTTCTCCACATGCTTTGAGAATGGAGGAGCGTGGCCTGGGCGATACTGGACGCCGTGGGGATGGCGGGTGGGGGCCGGGGCTGGTCCTTGACCTTCCTGGCTGACCCTCGGCGTGGGGACTTTCATTGCTGAGGACAGAGCAGTAGCAGGAAAGACACAGGGTGCTTTGTTCAGCCTGCCAGGCCTGGCGTGATAGCCCAGCTCGCCGGGCCACCCTGCCTGCTACACCCCGAGAGAGTAGGGGAGCCAGCTACTCCCCTGAAGGACCCACAGGACGGCGCTCAACCACAACACGTGGCCCGTCCACCTGTGCCTCTCCCTTCTCTCTTCTGCATCTCGCGGCTCCTCAGTGTGGGGGACACTTTCTCACTCCCTCTGCACATCTCTCCTCTGAGCAGCTCTCCCCAGGTGCCGTGCTGGGACCGAGGCCATTGCCAGCCAGTCAGGGCTGCACCTGTCCCTCTGCAGCCCTTTGCCGGGCAGGCCTCTGCCCTCACTGTTGCAGCCCTCAGGGGTTACCATGGAGTCCGTAGGCGGTGGTGGCGGTCCAGGCCTTTTCGTGAAGGGGGCTCCTTACCACCGGCTCCATCAAATGGAACCATAGACTGTTCCCATCTTATACCAGAAGTAAACTCTCTTGGTCAAAGGCCTTCAACTGGGGCAGATTTAAGTCTCCACCCAACGTGACAGGTTGTCCTCCAGTAGGCTTTTAGAAAGAAAGACAGTTGTGTCACATGGGAAGTCCCTCCCTAATTCTTCTCTGCATCTTCCCCCGGTTTGGTTGTTACATTAGACACAGACTCACATTAGGGTCGGGGTGGTGCTCAATGGCGCCTGCCTCTTAGAGCCCTCCTGTTGGTTCTCTAGACCTGCCGTGAGCATCCCCGAGTCCACAGGTGCTGCCCGGAGGACACTTGCCTCCAGCGGCAGCAGGCTCAGCCCAGCCCACTGGCCCATGGCCCTTCCTCTCTGCTGCCAGCACTGGCCTTCCTTCGTCCCGCCTCCTGGTCCACGCTGGTCCTTTCTGTATCCTGTTGGAGAGGAGCAGAGGAGCCCTACCACAGGAGCCCCAAGCCAGGCTGCCTGCCTCCTTGGCCATTTCCAACACCAGCAGCCTGTTTGATTTATATCACACCCCAGGTTTCGAATTAAATCCTTCTTAGACTCCTTGGTTCTCTTTACAGTTTGACTCACAAAAGTGCCCAATGCTTCATTCAGAGCCAGACCATCTTGAACCACAAAATGGAATTGAAATTGTGACCCGGGACAAGCTGGCTTTGTTATCAAGCCCTGTTGGGACGGTCCCGCCGTTCAGACCCTACCCTAGACTTACAGCTTTAGGAGGAAATGTGGCTTTTGTCTCCTTTAGCTGCCTGGCAGGCCTCCTGGTTGACTCCACATGGGTCAAGATTTGAAGAATGATAGGATCATTAAGAGTATGTGAATCCAGGGGATCCCTGGATGGCTCAGTGGTTTAGCACCTGCTTTTGTCCCAGGGCGTGATCCTGGAGCCCCGGGATCGAGTCTCGTGTCGGGCTCCCGGCATGGAGCCTGCTTCTCCCTCCTCCTGTGTCTCTGCCTCTCTCTCTCTCTCTCTCTCTCTCTCTATTATAAATCAATCATTCAATCAATCAAACTTAAAAAAAAAAAAGAGTATGTGAATCCAGTGACACCTGGGTGGCTCAGTGGTTGAGCTTCAGCCTTTAGATCAGGGCGTAATCCGGTCCGGGATTGAGTCCCGCATCAGGCTGCCTGCGAGGAGCCTGTTTCTCCCACCGTCTGTCTTTGCCTGTATCTGTGTCTCTCATGAATGAATAATTAATTAATTAAAAATATGTGAAACCAGCTTTGCAAATTGTAATATTTGGTCAAAGTGATTAATGACCGTGTAAACACTCACTTTTTTCTTTTCCTAAGCTTTTATTTATTTATTTGACAGAGAGAGGGAACCAGTGCTGAGCAAGTGCAGAGGGCGGGAGAGAGAGAGAAGCAGACTCCCGGCTGAGTAGGAAGCTGATGTAGGGCTCAATCCCCAGGACTCCGAGATCATGACCTGAGCAGAAGACAGTCCCTTAACCGCCTGAGCCACCCAGGCGCCCCCACTTTGTTTTTTAATTGAGGTGTAAAGTAAAAGGGAAGGCGTCTTGGAGCCACCTACCCCTCTAGGTCCCAGTGATCCGTGACTCCCCACACATCTTAAGTCAAAGACCACCTTCCTTGTGGTGTCCAGACCCATCATCTCAGGAACAACCGGTCTCCTGTGTAAGGGGTGAGGTGGGCACAGTTTGTGGGGGTAGGGTGTAGAGAAATGCCTTTTTCTCCCTTCTGGCAATTTTGTGCTCTTTTCTGGCTCTACAGCTCTCCCAAGCTGAAGGCACAAGTCTTGTGGTGGCTAATGGAAGTGGTCTCCACGCTCCCCACCCCAGGCACCCGAAACCAGGACAGCCCTGTGCCTTCTGCTCCCCACTGTGGAGCTGTGCTCAGGAGCCCTGCCCTGCCTCGTGCTGACCTCAGCTCTGCTTCCCCGTTCTGTGCAGGTGAATGCCCAGGCCCTTACCAGTGCCTTCTCTCCACACACCAAGCCTTGGATTGGTCTCGCAGAAGCTCTGGGGACGCTGATGCAAGCCTGGGCTGGATCCCCCAAAGGGACCATCCAGGTGGTAACACAGGGTGAGTTGGGGACACTGCAGAGGGAGGGAAGAGGTTGTGTCTGTAGCAGGTCCCAGACAGCGAGGGGCTGGGAAAGGACTGGACATAGCTCTTGTGACGCCAAGTCCCCTGTTCTGTCTGCATAGGGCTCACTCGCTACCCAATGAGGACAGAGGGGACAGTCCAGAAAATACTAAGAAATACGTGTGATTTTCACAAGTCACGATTGTATAGTATTCTTAAGATGCACATGTTCTGCATGCAAGAGAAACCTCCATGAGAGACAGTTTCATGGGAGAGGCAGTAGGATTGGGGGAGGGAGTCCCAGCTTAAGGGACAGGATCTTGATTCTGGGTTTGACCCTGTCTCTGTGAGATTTCCCTTTGTCTGAACCTGGGTTCCTCACATGTAAAGTGAGAGTCGGGGCGGGTGTGCCAGATAGGGTGGTGGGACAGGGTGTGCCCCGTGACACGGTAAGGTGGGTCCTGAGGCGAGCTGATGGTCCCCGGAGCATTGCTCAGCTGGGGGTGGGAGCAGAGAGAGTGGCCTCGGTCTCCCTTTGCGACTGCAGGCTCCGGCCACTTTCCCAGTGGGCCCAGCGTAGGCAGATGTAGTTGAGAGACTGCGCAGGGCTCTAGTTCCTACACCCGCAGAGGCTGGTCCTCCTCGTGGCCCGTTGAGCATCTGCTCACGTGGGAAGAGCTTGGGGGTGGTTAGACCTGGGCGCTGCTAGAAATAGGGGAGGTCAGAGCTGCGGGATCCCCAGAGGAAGCAAGGCAGGGAACTGGGTGCCTTCCAGAGGGAAGCGGAACTTGGCCCGCAGGCTGGGGCTTGGGCCCCGGGCAGTGAGGAGTCCCTGACCCCAGGATGGGTGTCAGCGCCCTGCCCGCTCCTGTGCTGCTCAACAAACAGCAACCTTATTGTAGGTTCTCTGTCCCCAGGGACGCCCCTGAAGAACGCCGGCAACTGCCTAAGCCCTGCAGTCATTGTCGGCCTCCTAAAGGACACTGCCAGTCAGGCGGATGTGAACTTGGTGAACGCCAAGCTGCTGGTGCAAGAGGCCGGGCTCAGTGTGCGTGGCCCCCGGAACGCTCCTTTCCTGTCCGCCCCGCCCCCCTGTCCCTCCCTTTGCAGAGCCTGCTCGCCCCTGCTCCTGGAGTGGGAGCCCGGGCAGGTCCCGCTGTTGACACCGGCCGCCGGGCCGGGCAGCCGAACCTCCCCGTCGAGCAGCGGGAGTACTGCCTTCCTCGGAGCGTTGCTAGGAGTGAACGAAATACTCCTGCAGGTGCTTTGTGTAGGCGTGCCCTGTGCACGGCAGGGGCCGCGGCGCCCCCATTGCACAGCTGAGGGACAGGAGGAGCCGGAGCCGGGCTGTACCGGCCGCGCTGGAGGTCGCCCAGCACGCTCGCCTCGGGCTCCATCCCGTGCTCCTTCGGCCCCGGCACCCAGGTTCTCGATCAGCTCGCCAGTTCTGGAAGCTCCGCATAGCTGCTGAGCGCCCGCAGCCCCGCGCCTCCCCTTTGGTGCCTTCCCCTCTGCTTCCCTTGTGAGATCCCAGCCTGCGTCTGAGCCGGGGGCAGCTGGCAGGAGCAGTGGGCAGCGGAGCTCCCGGGGCTCCCCCCCTGCTCCCCGCCGCACTGGGCCACTGACCTGCCCGGGAGCGGAGAGCCGGAGGGGCCGGGCTGCCCCTTCCTCCTCCTCCCCAGCTCGCACCTGCACCTGGACCCGCAGATCCCTCCTGCCCCCTGAGGGCGGGCGTTGGCTGTCCCGGGCAGAGCCCTGGGCCCTCTCCTGCAGCCCCAGTGGCTGAGCGTGTCCGCCAGGCTGGCGCTCCGCAAAGCGGTGTTCGGGCCGCGGAGGGGAGAGGCCATGCAGCTGGGAGGCCTAACTGCGTCCTCGCCTTCTCCCTGCAGGTAACCACCTCCCACAACCCCGCTGTGCCCGGGGAGCAGGGCTGTGGGGAATGCCTGCTGACCGTGGCCCTGGCAGGTGCCCCCTACCAGGCGGCGGGCTGGGTGCAGGGCTCGACACCTGTGCTGCACGCGCTCAACGGAGCTGTCTTCAGACCGGAAGTGCCTCTGCGCAGGGGCCTGCCCCTGCTCCTGTCCCGGGCTCAGCCGTCTCCTCCTGAGATGCTGCCCACCATGATTGGTGAGGAGGGGTCTCGGAGGGCTTCCCGTGTCCTTGAAGCTGTGTGTGCGTGTGTGTGTGTGTGTGCGTGTGTGTGTGTGTGTGGCGGGGGGGGGGGGGTCCTCTCCAGGGATGGGGCTTCCTGGACCTTTGCTTCCTTTAGTCCCACCCCCTCCCTCAGCACATTTCTGTACCATACAGAAGATCTGTCCTGCCCGTTCCCAGAACATTTGGGAAATGGATGCAGAGCTCAGAGGGCAAGCGCCTTCTCTCCTGTGTCAGGGCCCGCGGCAGAGTTAGAGCCCCAGAGTCCCTATTAGCCGGCCTGCTCACCGCGGTCAGCACACAGCGTGCACCTGCCTGCAGGGCTGCGTCTCGGAACTCCGAGCCTTTGGGTGCAGGTTTCTTTCTTCTGACCGCAGGCCCTGGGGGCCAGCCTGACTGCAACAAAGCATGTTGGGGCGGGTGCTCCAGCAGCTGGGGGCATCTTGAACCTGCCTCAGGACCCTGGCACCGGCCCACTGGGAGTTTTGGAGCACTTCCGGGCTTGACGGTTGTGTCCACAGACCTCGAAAGGCCTAATTTCACCATCCTTGCCAACTGACCAAAGGAACTTTCCCCTGTTTCTCTCCTTTGCTCTTGGTCTGAATAAATCTGATGACCGGCATGGCAGGAGATTGCTCTAGCAATCTGTGGCTGGCTCATTCCTTCCCTACCTTGCGTGATGGTCAGGGGATTCCTAAAGGGTCTCTGAGTAGTGAGGGAAGCTGGGCAGATGCCCTGTTCTTCCATCTCTTAGCGCTTTGTTTCTGACCCCATCACCCTCCACTGCAACTTTGATCACAGAGGTCCACGGGTTCCGACCCCATTCCCAGCCTCTTTTTCTCCTTCCCCCCCTGCCTTGTGCCAATCAGCGGTTTTCCCGTCTACTTCCCAGGCCTCCTGGCAGAGGCAGGCGTGCAGCTGCTGTCCTACCAGACCTCGGTGGTGTCAGATGGGGAGACCTGGCACGTCATGGGCATCTCCTCCCTGCTGCCCAGCCTGGAAGCGTGGAAGCAACATGTGACCGAGGCTTTCCAGTTCCTCTTCTAAGCTCTGGGGGGCCTTTCGGAAGAAACCTGGCCACTGGGATCCAGAGAGAGGAGGTCCACATTCCTCAGCTGACACTGCTTACTCTGCAGACCCTGGCTGACCCCTACAGAGAAGTGATAAGCGGCCAATAAAGAGCCTACGCCCAATCTCCCTGTGCGTCTCTGTTATTACCCCGAGGAGCCACCAGAGGGGAGCCGTGGGCCGAGTTTTGGGCAGCAGGGAGGGCAGGTGGTGTGGAGGGAGGTGGGGGTGGGCAAAGTGCCCGCCTGGCTGTGTGCTCAGAAGAGGGATCCCTCTCCTGTCCGTCTCTCAGATTAGTCGAGGCATTTTCACAGGAAGTCCACTCGGTATGTCCGATCCCTCCCATCTGGGGATATACATGCACATTAACAAACATACCAGCAAACATGCAGCGCACTGCGTGCCCCGGACCAGGGTGGGTGATGTGCCCAAGAGGAGGGTAAAACCCAGACCTTTGGCACAGCGGTCCCCATTCGGTGGGAGGGACAGCACACAGAGGCCGCGGGGTGTGGGGGTGTGTGCGAATTCGGTGGAGTCCAGAGGAGTGATTTCAGCTGAGGGTGGTATCCGAGGTTTGGAAGGATTCCTGAGGGGAGAAGTGCGTTAAGGGGTCAAGCATGGGAGTAGTTGCCTAGTTCACAAAGCCAGCTCAGTACGGGGGGACAGTATATTCCTCGACTCTTCGTCGATGATTTTCCTGAGACGTGACAGAATGGCACTCCCTGAGCCTAAGGGCTTCACCTGTTAAGGAAACGGTTTCCCCCACTAGCAGGGGGTGATCCCTCCCTGGCTTGGGCCGAATGGCATCTGTTTTCGAGACTCCCGTGTGGACCGAGAAGGCTGGCCTGGGGCAGCTGATGGACACTGGCGGCTGTGAAGCACCCCTCTGGCCTCCGTGCTGTGACCGAGCAAAGGGTCCGTGGGAAGCCCCCGCAGTCGGGCTGCAGCGCGTCCGCAGCGCGTTCGGAGAACAGGTGTGTTCCGACCTGGCTGCAGCACGCCCGGAAGGGGGAGGCCTTCAAGGATCGTTTACTTCTCCTGAGCCTTTGTTTCCTCCTCAGTAAGAAGGATGGGGTGCCTCAGAGCCCCAGTGAGGGTTAAAGGGATGAAGACGTGGTTCATGGGAAGGGCCCGAGGCACTTGGTGAACACGAGTGTCTTCATCCCTTTGCGAGTGGGCAGCAGGTCCTCCTTCCGCCTCTCATTGAACCCCTCGCGCTGAGGACTTCCCTTGAGGGGAAGGGTCCCCTTGAGGGCGATCCAGGACTGCCCTTGATCCCAGAAAAACAGGAGGGACTGATAAAAACGGGGTGAAACTTTGAGCTCAGTATTCAGGTCTCGGCCTCGTTCCCCGAAACGCCCGGCCGGGCCAACACTGCGGAGGTAGAGCATGTTCTGGGCGCTCAAGTTCTGGAGCATCGCCCAGGGGCCGCCTAGCCCGGGTGGCAGGTGAAGGCTGGGACAACTTCCCGGCACCCCTGGCCCGGGGCTGTCCACGGAACTCCCAGGTCAAAAGCGTCAGGATTTTGAAATCCAGCAGAGGAGCTGTTTCCTCGGGATTGCTCTTGGCTGCGGCCTCTCCTCTGACCTCACTCCGAGCGCAGCGTCAATCCTGTTCCCTGGCTGGGAAGCAGGCGGGGGCCCGGCCCTTCTTCACAGCCCTTGCAGCCCCCCAGCTGATGCGGCCTTGCTGGGCCCGACATTCAGCGGCTCAGCGCCCTGCCTAGTGACTCCTCCATCCTCTCTGCTGCTCCTAGGCAGCCAGGGCAACTTTCTGCCTACACAGGGAAAGTCTTTCCCTGCCAGCTCATCTGGACAAAGAAATGGCCGTAGCCGACCTGAGGGTGGCCGTGGGACAGGGCACCTGGAAATCTTTCCCTCCTGTGTGGACCTTACACAGAGGGGAGCGCGAGGGCTCGATACCAAAGGTGGTGAAGGAGACTTGGCGGTGGGGCCAGGAGCCTCCATCTGCGCAGGGGGGCAGCGAGCCTCGCATCCTGAGCATCCTGAGTGCCGCAGCTGGACCAGGGCTGATAATGAGCCTCTGTGCCGGGTCCCGGCGGCGTCCCTTCCACTGGCCAGCAACCCGATACCCCCTGGTTAAAGCTCTTCACCGTCACTCCCACATTGTGGCCAAATGACTCCTGAGTGGAGGCAGGCCTGGCCCCAGCACTGGGTGACATGGAAGGTCCTGGTTGCTGAGGCTGACGGAGGCAGTTTCAGCACCAAGACCCCACAGTGAACTCCTTGTGGATAGGACACAAGGCCCAGAGACTTAGCTCAAGACCTCCGGTGAGTCGGGGCTTTTTCCCGTGACGACAGACGCCACTCGAGATCTTAGGAGAGGCATGTATTGTGCTACCAGGAAGGCCAACCAGACTAAGGGCCTCCAGAGAGCTTGGGGGGGAGGAGCAGGCTGCGGGGGCCAGCAGAGGGGGCGCCACAGCTGGTGTAACAGAGGAGTGCAGCACGCACCTGGAGGGGCCTGGGGAAGTCAGCCCCTGCTGTACCAGCTGCTCCAATCGGGATTTCACTCAGATTTTCTGGGGTCTGTGCTGACAGGAGCAGCCCTGGGCAAACAGTGACATGGGCTGGCTCAGCGTCTCCTTCCCGTGTGCCCAGCGCCCTATTATTCCAGACAGCCCCCTCCCAGCCAGCCCTGTTCCCCACCGATGAATCCATCTTCTCTCCTGCTGCAGGGCAGCTGAGGAAGCTTTTTAAAAGACCTGGTGTCCTCTGTACCCCTCCCCAGCTCAATCTCCACCTCCCCAAACCCTGGCTATTTGGTTCGAGGGTCCTGGAAAAAGTGGTGCCCTAATCCAAGGGAGACAAATCAGTCTCTGGCAGAAGCATTCCCTGCTAGGTAACTGAAGTCTCTTTTTTGGCTGGAGGAGTCAGAAAGCATGCTGTACTAACCTCGGCCCTGTGTTTATTTGCCCAGATAACACTGGCAAATTCTGAGCAAGGAGCTACGGCTGCCCTTGAGGTCATTTCCGGCCCAAACTGCATGATGGCATCTTTACATCAGTGAAGGAAGCCGGGTGCAGAGGCCGTGTGTCCCCACAGTTTCCCCTGTTCCTAGGAGAATGGAATTGCATTAAGGCAGGTGTGTGTGAGGTGAGTGCTCAACAGTTTTACAGCTGTGGGGGTCGGTGGGGCTCCAGAGAGTGGGGCCCTCAGAGCCAGGAGGTCCAGGAGGCTCCTCTGCATGTCAGCTGGGGCATGTCAGCTGGGGCACGCCTGTGCTCTAGTTTCCAAGAAATACAAGACTGATTTCCTCCTCACTTTTGCAGTGTGTTTTATGGGTTTAGTACCAGCTGCAACATTTGGAAATTGATAGAAAACTTAAGAAAGGAATAAAGATGTAACAGCACAGAAATCTAATAAGGCTAATGGCCACGAGGGAACACGATAGGCAGTTATCTGGATTTGTATCCCAGGTCTGGAGGGCGGTGATTCTGGGCTAGGCCTTCCCCTCTTCCTCACTCCCTCTTCCACAGAGGACCCCTGCCCCACCACTAGCCCAGGACGGTGACTGCAGCAGAGAAAGGCAGGAAGGACCACTAAGGATGGCCCCTCACTCTGCAGGGCCGCTGCTTCTGGGGACAACGGTGTCCAATCCAATC
Organism: Canis lupus familiaris; assembly: GCF_011100685.1. NCBI lineage: Eukaryota > Metazoa > Chordata > Mammalia > Carnivora > Canidae > Canis > Canis lupus. The sequence goes on from NC_049238.1 coordinate 57,238,215, forward strand.
CGTTTCCATCTAAGAGTGTGCTTTTAAAAACATGATCCATGGGCAGAAACTCTGCTAGTGTAGATTTCCCAGGCACCACCATCTGTAGGATCTAAAGAAGCAAAAGAAGGACATTCAGTGTGAGTCTCACCCCGGGCATCCCTCTGCCCTTGCCCCCAGTACCTATTTCTTGTCTGAGGTAAGGCTATGCGGAGGGGCCCTCCTGCCCGCATTAGGAGCCTGCCCAGCTCCAAGCCTGGACCTCTGAGCCACCTGTGCCCAATGTCACAGGAGCCAGGGGACATGGGCAGGGTCCCCATGATGGTTCTGCCTGACAGAAGAGCAGGCTGGACAGTCTGGACAGTGAAGAGAGACTCCACAGAGTGCCACAGCGACATAAAATCTTTAATTCACTTAAAATTTCACTGTTGTAGGTTGCTTGCTCATGTGAGTTATTAGCATGAGACAAGGACAGGAACCCAGCTTTCCTCTTCAGAGGTATGATGCTATAGATCATGGGAGGGAGGGAACCTGGTTTAGAAACTGTCCCTTGAAAATCCCAAATTATTTCTCTCTCTCTCTCTCTCTCTCTGTCACTATCTCTCCTTCTGATGACTGAACTAGCTTGGCATACCTAATTGTCCCCTCTTTGCCATTGACTTGCCCTCAAGAATCATTTCACAAGCAAGCAAGCAAACAAACAACTCCCTGGCAGTGCTAAATCTAAATCTGGAACCCTGGTTGCTGAGCTCACGGTGTCAACACACCCTGCAGCCCCTGCCTGTCAGACCCCTTGTCCACCTTGCTGAGCACCTAACATCCTCGCAGAGGAGGCCAAGTGGTGTGAACTGAGGGCATCCTGCATACCCTGTCATCTCCCTGCTTTATCTGGGTATCTCCATTACCCATGGACCTCGTCCTCTTCCCTTGCTTCACATACTGCCCTTGGCAAAGCTTTTACCCTTCATCTACCAAAGGAGGGAAACAACACACACACACACACACACACACACACACACACACACACACACAGTATTTGGGGACTGTATTTGTTGAGATTTATGGGTTATTGAAGAAATTGCTTCTCACTCCTCTATTCTGCTTATTTTACCAACTTGTTAGATAAACTGAAGGCAGATGTCTGGGTCCATAAACTGTACGATTTTAATTCTGAATTCTTGATTCTCCTTTAAAAATCCTCCCATCTCCCCCTCAGGCAGTCCTCTTGCAGAAACCCTTCTCTCTTTCTACTTCTGCTCCCCTCTCCACTGACTTTCCAAATCTCACTGCTGTTCCCCAGGAGGAACTGCCTGGCAAAGCCCCCTCGTGCCAAGGCTTCTGGCTCCAACAGAATTCCCAACACCTTGTTTCTTCATGAATCTGTTGCCAACACACTAGTATCTACCTTTTCTGAAGCCACTCATCTTTGTTACTATCTCACTCCTTTGGAGGAAGGAGTTCTGTAGGTTCAGGTGTATAGCCTGGTTCCTTTACAGATGCCAAATTTGTTTCTATCAAAGTTCTAGGGGATCTTCCTATCATGGGCAGATCAGGGAAATGAGGTTGTTGTTGTTGTTGTTGTTGTTGTTGCTGTTTTCACATTCCAGAGTTAAAAACATGGCCTTTCCCCAGCTTTTGTCTTTCTAGAAAAAAGAGTCCCATGGATTCTATGTGCTCCTGATAGTACAAACTCCCCAAATAGTACAAACTTCTGATCATTTTGGAGTTGGAGACCCTGTCTGGCTTGGTTACACTATTGGAATTGCACCTGTCACCCAGAGGAAAAACTTTATGTCACCAACCCTACAAAATGTCACTCACCACCTTTACACTGGTCGCCGTGCGTACTTGCGGCGATACAGCTCATCCACCCGCTCCAGGTACCACGTGCCTGGGAAAAGACTGCTTGTGTCCCCAGGTGGTGAGAAATTCACTGTGAACGAGAAGAGGCAATACTTACAAAAAGCTACATGGGGTTAGGGAAGAGAAAAGAGTCCTAAGGATGCCTCCACCTGAAGCTCTCCTGGCTGTGTGGCAAGGGGCTGTGAAGCCACCTGTCACAACCCAGCAGAGCCCTGGACCTTGTACTAGATCTAGTACTAACCTTATGTGCTTGATCCAAGCAGCCATCTTGGATCAAGTACATAAGCCTTGGCTATTAGAAATTTGGTGTAGGAGTATGACGTTTTCCCACAGTGAACATGACCTTCTTCTCTTGAAGTCCTCTTTCTGTCCTCTTGCCAGTGTATATGTACACCTCAGATCTCCCTGTCTTCCAGTATGCCCTAAGTTCTCTGGCTCTGACTCATTGTATTATTTCTGGTCTTTGTCCACCAATGCTCATCTCAGAAGTCCTATTTCTATTTTAATTGCTTTTCCTCTTTGCCCTAAGGTGTCCCCTGTTCCAGAGAAGATGGATGACTACTAGGCCTAGGTTTTCTGGAACATTCCCGGTTCCGCATATTCTGTCTTTCTTTCAGACCACACTGCAAACCATATGTCCCAACTCTTGCTTGAGAAAAGATGTTTTGTTTTGGTATTGGTTTTAAAACCACCATCTGGTCTCTCTAGTCATAACTTTAGCTCCTTTTCCTTTGTTGCTTTATTGGGCAATATTTTGTTTTTTATGTTTGATAGGGAAAGGGGGCAGGTGAGCAAAAACAGTAATATCTGTTGATAATTTATTTAAGTACATTAATTCAATTAATCTCTTTGGCAATCCTGCAAAGTTGGTATGATTTTAGAAGTAAGACAACTGAGAAAACTTCAATAATTTTCCCAAAGATGAAGAGCTAGTGAGTGTCACAGGTTGGTTTAGATTTGAATATCTATCTCCAAAGTCTGGGCTCTTTTAACCGTTGCATAGATAGCCATTTCCAAGACCACATGTCTGGTGTCCTTGGGACTGCATTTTCAGCATCCTGTTTTGAGTAGTTAACTACAATCTATACCAAGAAGGTACATGCTGCCTCACACCTCTTCTCCACTCTGCCTTCTGCTTTACCACCCAATTTTTGCTCCTTTGGACCTAACAGATTTTCTCCCAATCATATCTCATAGACATCCTCAGCCCGGGCCACTATAGTCCAGACCTATGATGAATCTCCAGTTCTCTGCCACTGACAGAGTGGAATCTGAGAAAATTTCCTTCTCCTTTCTCTCTGTCTTTTTCTTACCCTTATGGTAGAATTGTTCCCTTTGGTCCATTATTTCTGTGAACTCCTGAGGGGACATACGCTTCCGGGAGGCGAGACGTTTTGGCAGGTCTGACATACTAGACACCAGCTTCTCCAGGGGGGATCCTGGGAATCAAAGGCAAGATTGTTAAATCTGCTTTCACTGTCATTATCACTGCAAGCCCAATAGAGAGCCAGGTTCTGTGGGAGCTCCAACCCTGGCGGAAAGTGCTGTGTGTGACTTGGAATATTGAGAAATGATAAAAATCAGCAAACATAATGTTAGTGAAACATATGGGGAGACACACTCTTTTATTCCAGGTATGTCCCACATAGTGCTAAGATGTACACCCTTGATCCCATCTGACATAAAGTAATCAAAAACATGTATTGAAAATCTCAAATCCATCAACTTCTCTTTAACCAGTTGCAACCAAATGGCCATTAATTACCTCCTGCCTGGACTGTTTGCTGGAACAACCTGTTTCCCCTTTCTACCTTTGTTTCTCTTCAACCTAGTTCCAAGTAGTAGCCAGGCAAATGCTTCAACTATATATAGTATACAAATGTACTCCATTGCTTAAATCCCTTCAGGGAGTTCCTCTGTTCTTTTTTTTTTTTTTTTCCAGAGATTTATTTATTTATTTAATTTGAGAGACAGACAGACAGAAATAGAAAGAGCACAAGCAGGGATGGGGCAGAAGGAGAGGGAGAAGCAGACTCCCCGCTGAGTAGGAAGCCTGTTGTGGGACACCATCCCAGGACCTGGAGATCTATACCTGAGCTGAAGGCAGATGCTTAACTGACTGAGCCACATAGGTGCCCCAATTCCTCTATACTTAAGCTCAACATTATTCTGTCCAGATGAGCCTCAGTAGTGGTGAGGCAGAGAGTGGTTTCTTTTATCGGAAGAATCTTACCAGAAGTGCCAATAGAAAGACAGGACTCACCTGGAGAAGCATCCTGGGACACTCTAAATGAAAAAAAACTTGCTGCCAAGCCAGAGCCGTAAGAGAAGGCCCCAATCCTGGAGCCAGCCAAGTCTTGGGCAGAGTGCCTGCATGGAAAGAAATCAAAACCCAAGAAGTGCATTGGCATTATATTCTGTCCTTCAAATAAACCATAAACCTATCACCCCAATCTAGTCAATGACTTGCAAGTAGAAATGGGCTCCAGGCATTTTGCACGAAGATGAGCTTTTGGAAGACCCTGTAGATAGACTCAGAAAGAAGAAAACTTGCCAGGGGACTGGCCAAAATCTAAGATACAAAAAGCACATTGAGCATAACAGAATTTGGGGCATAAAAGGAGCTTCTCCCCTCCTATGAGGACAAGAAGAATTCAGTGAAATCTGAGGTTTGGAGGTCAGGCCACTTCAAGGCTTCCAGGTTTTCTGGCAGTGTTTCAGCAGTTGTACCTTTTTATCATCCCCTCAACAGTAATAATTTGATTGAGTCCATATATGTATCTCCTATGTTATGTGCAGGTACTATAGTAAAGCATTTCCTTATAAAACCCATAAACAGAATATCAATAGAAATAACAACTAGCATCCAAGCACTTGATGAGGATTAGCATTTATAATTTAACATTTATGCATTTATAAATGCATTATAAATATAAATTATAAATGCATTTATAATTTAACATTTGTCAAAACACTAGACAGTAGGTATTGTTATTGTGCATGTTTTATAGATGGAGCAAGTGAAGCATGTAGAGGTCAAGTATTTTTCCAAGATCAAAGCTAATAAGTGGTATTTAGACCTCATTTATGGGTTCTAAAGCTAGACTCTCCTTTCTTTTTTTTTTTTTTTTAAAGCTAGACTCTCCTAACCACCATGCTTTACTAGGGACAGAGATTTTAAATGTATGAGATAAAAATATGCATCAAAGTCCTACAATTTTCTTGCTCCATCCAAGTAGATCTTACACATCCCTTAATATTATACATCATCACTTTGGAGACCACTGTTTCATACTGATTCTAAATCTGCCTATACATGCACCTTTGAAATGAGTTTCATTATCTTTTCTTCTATCTTTCCTTCCTTAAAAATTTCTGGATCAGAAGATGAACCAAACCTGGTTTACCCCTCAGACCATAAGGTGGGGGGTAGGAGGCAGGGCTACGTGCAGTACTCACTGGGACAGAAGGGAAGCCAGGCACCCGTAAAGAGATGAGGTGTACATATTCCCATTGTGTGTGGAGAGGTAAAGGGAGGCCTTGGTTTTCTTGTTGAATGAGTCCAGGGAGACCTTTTGAAGTGCTTTATCCATGTCCTTGTTGGTGTAGGTGTCTTCCAGCTTCAGCCCCCTGGGAGGCAGCCAGAGACACAGGCCAGGTGAGAGACCACAAAAGGGGAAAGAGACAGCAAGGGGGAAAAGTAAGAGCTCCTGGAGAGACTTTTAGACACATATTTTTACTACAAAATATTTGGAAATACAGACAAGCACAAAGTCCTACCATTCAGAGTGCATTTGGGTCAATTTTTCTTGTGGCATCCATCCCTGTTTTCATAAGGCTAACTAGAAAACAAAAGCATGCTATATATTCTATTCAGCATGAATCACTAACTAATTTTCTCTATGACCTTAAATCATCATCCCTAAGCATTTTAAAGGCTGCAGAATGAGCCATGATATGATGTGCCCTACTAGAACCAGTCTCCCCATTCCTGTCCTCCCCAGTTTAAGCACTACATGTTCCCTCACACACGTGGATTTACTGAGCCATTTTGGGCCTTTGTTTTGTGTTTTCTTTTTCTCCCCAAAGCCCTTGTATCAATTTACACATCTACTGTTGCCTGTTTTCCCAGAGCCTCATCAATTCTGGGTATTCAAAAATTTTTAAAGGCTATGTAAGGAAAATGGTAACTTGTTTAAATTTGTTACTAATGAGTAAGCACATTTGAAAATAGGAGTAACTGGCTTCAATCTACCTTCTCCCGCCGCGTAGGAAAAAAAGGCGGGAGAAGCCCCGGCGGCGTCTAGGGCTGTGCATTTCTTCTTTGGGGAAATTTCTGGTCCATATCTTTTGTTTATTTTTCTATTAGGGTGTTTATCACTGATGAGACTTCCATATATTAATGATATTAAACTATTGTCTTTGATATATGTTAGATTTTTTTTTCATGGGGCAAGTCTTATAAGTAGTGTTTGTGCTCATTTTGATGTTTTGTGTTTGATGTTAGTGGCAGGGTTAGTAGTAATAGTTAGTAATGGGGACAAATATTGGTAGAATACTCCAAAACTTGAACTAAACAGCTACCAAGAAGAAAAGGGAATATTTTGTTTCCAGTGGGAATTGTGTATTGAAGATAATTCTTTTCTATATGTCTTGGAGTAATGCATCAATAAACAATATTCTTCAAAGGGGGTGAGCTGGACTATCTCCACTTCATAGATAGGGAAATTAAGTTAATAGGGCAAGACATTAACTCAACAATGGCAAGTGAGAATGAGGCCTGTTGCTCCCAAGTTGCCATCCTGTACTGTGATTATTTGCTTTGAGGTGTTTCTGTCCATAAAGACTGTAAGATCCTTGAGGCAAGGATCATGGAGTCACATTCATTTTGGTATCCCTAGAGTCTAGAATGATGCCTGACGCATAGTTGATGCTCACAAAATGTTTACTGACTGAATGATTTATCCACTCTCCCTTTCCCCTTTTTCTTATTCTCTGACGCTTCTTATAGCCACTTTATTTAGAGGTGCTGGCAAATTCCCTGTGTTCCCTAGAGATAAAAGGTGGAGGGCCTTATGCAGACCATATGGACTTGGTGTCATTTCTATTCTGTTGGAGGACTGTCCCCTCCCTGCAGGGTTGGCTGATGATACAAACTCAAGGTGTGAGGAAATCTCCTCCTTCCTCAGCCCTCAAGAACCTCTAGGTTCCCCAAAGAGGACCTACCTGAAGGTCTCCAGCTCCTTATAGAGGCTGGTCTGTGTGTCACTGCTGGCTGACAGGAAGTCATTGAACATCAGGCGAGCCAGGGATTTCTGGACTATCTTGCAGAAGGGTGTGTGAAAGATCATAAACTGTAAGTCATCGAGAGTGAAAGGCCGATCGATGCCAGCTGGAAGAGGAAGTGTGAAAGTAAGGATGTGCCATGGAAGATGAGCCACGTAGACCTACACCCCAAGACCTAAGTATGCTGAGAGTCTTGTGGCAGCTCCTACTCCAGCAAACACATGTAAGGTTTGTTCATTGACTTTACAAGCATTTTACTAAGCACTCTACTTATAAAGAAAGGAAAAAAGAAACAAATGTTTTCTTCCTGTCTACTATTGCCAACCTTTATGACAGATAATTCCTCCAAATCAAACTAGTGTTGTGTTACTTTCTTTATTTTTCAGAGGAGGAAACAAAGTCTCTAAAATATGAAGATAGGTCATGTGTCCAAGGTTACCCAGCTTGAAAATGGCTGACATTGGATTTAGGTTCTGATGTCTCTGAACCTATCGACACCCCACACTGTCTCTTAGTACTGAGAGCCAAAGCAGCATCAATCAAATTCTATATTAGGTTAAGGAGCAAAATTAGAATGCTGAAAGAATTCAGAGTTGGTGAGAGCAATTAGCCAATAGCAAGTTTACAGTGGATGGAAGGTAGAGAAGTCCAAGTCCACTGCTTACTCATAGGAGCCAGCAGTGATGGCTGGCATCTGTTTCAGTGCAGTGGAAAGGGGTAAGACATGGCTCCTAAGGCCACCCCTATAGCATCCGTGCTCTGACACTTCCACAAGTGCCTTTTCCCACACTGAAAACTGCCTATCCAGGTGCCCTTCAGGCCATGGTTAATCAGGTAAGAACCCTTCTGTTTTTTAAAGTAGATTGCTCTGAACTTTTAAAATAAAGCTTGTTTCCCGATTATGAAAGCAGTACATATTTTCTTAGCAGGGAAACTCAAACTAAGGGTGAATATAAAATTAATTTGTAACATTACCATCCAAAGAAAAATCACTAACACTTTAGTACACTGAGAGTAGAAGTAAGATTTTTCATCATCGATCAGACTTTAAAAGGTAGCAAATTACAAACTGTGAGTCAAATCAATCCTGACTTCAACAGAAACAAATCCAAGCCCCAGTAGGATGTGGTTATTCTTGATTCACCACAGCACCTCCCTAGGTGGCTGACACCCACTGGTTTCCTATTGGCAGCTTTGGCCCTAGGTTGTTTACTTTCTTTCATTTAGCTCAAGTTAGAGGCAGGTTCATACTTGAATTTGGATTGCTTCCAGATGGACTTTAGCATAGACCCAGAGAAGGGTGTAGGAGGAAGGGAACATGAAGCAACTCCCTTGAGATCATTTTTGAAGGGGAGAAGAAACTTTGTCTAAAACTTTTAGAACCAACTCATGGCCCCAGAAATAGAATATCTACTTTCTGTCCTCTGAGTCCCATACCTTGTTTCCACTGTTTCTGGATTTTTTGACGGTATAATGTGTAACACCTGTCCAAGGCCCGTAGGTAGCACTGGATGGAGAGCTTCCCATCCACTATTGGGTACTCTGTAGCCGCATCTGGTTTGTAGAAGTCGTATACATTCTCCATGTGGGTTCCTCTAAGCCCTGGCAAGGCACACAGAGAGATTCAGGGACTGTATAACGCAGCCCTCATGGAGCAGAGAGGATGGAGAGCCATGTACTAACAGTTTCTTGGCCTTTCTCTGTCTGAGCCCACTCAAATTCCCTCCCAAATTTAAAGGGAGTTGAATAGATGGTTACTCATATAAATGAGATTTATATTTCCATTTCCATACGTATATGGCCTTAACCAAATCTGGAATAGATGCCAAAAGTCTCAAAGGAGAACCTTTCTCCTTATACCCAATTATCTTCTTTCACCTTAAATTGTCAGTCAGGCTCCTTAAAGAGCCTCATCTGCAGCGCCAATGTCATACATTCCATGCATCATTATTACAATGCATGATGGTGCAGAAGAGGAAACCTCACTAATCCCTCTCTTTCCTTCCTCTCTGCCCTTTGTTCCCCAGTTCAGCCCCTTGAAGGCAAGCCATGTCATCCTCAAATCCATACTTCAGCCCTGCGTAGTGGGTATGACAACTTGGGATTGGGAGCTATGCATTTGCTGTGCACAGTCTCTTGGTACCACATTTTCACAGTTTATCACAGACCTCTCTCGAGGGTCAGAGGGGCCTTGGGCCCAACTAGCATGGCCACAGCTCCAGCCCCACCTGTGGGGCGAGCATTCCCACTGGGATACACTGCAATGTCTCCACAGACCACCATCGCATAGCGACCTGTAATGAGAGACAAGAAGTAATTATCTCTACTGGAGATCACTACACAAATTTCAAGTAGACTGTGAGCAAGGCACAATTTTGAGTACTGAAGACAGACCAGTGAACAAAAATAAAAATCTCTTTCCTCATGATAAGTCTATATATCAGGTACAGTTACTCCCTCCTTATCCACACAGAAATGGAGGCCCAAAGAACTTCAGTCACTTGGCCCAAGCCACACAATTAATAGATGACATGATAAGGATTCAGAGTCAGGATTCTAACACAAATTCATTGAAACCCAAGAAATTTCTTCTAAGAATTATAACAATTCCAACTCCAACCCCAAATATAAATATATATATTTTTTTATATATTTGGAGTTGGAATATATATATATATATATATATATATATATATACACACACACTTCTTCAGATGGGCGAGAAGATCTCTGAATGGCAGTGTGGAAATGCACTGCACAGCAAATCATCCACCTCTTTTTGGCCTTGCTTTGAAATAAAGAATATTGGGTTAGATAATCTCTAAGGTCCCTGCCAACATTAAGAATTTATAATCAATGTTATAACTTACATTAATTATATTAATTATAAATCATTTTAATTATGAATGTTTTAAATTCCAGTTTCCACTTAGTAAACATACTAAGTGCCTTGACTATACAGATAATATTCATTCGCATCCCTGTGGATCTCTTGTACAGTCCTTTTACCAGCCCTGCAAGGCTGGTTGCCAAATAGAGCTCTGAGGCTGAAAGTAGTTAAGGGATTTAAGCAAGATACAGGATAATATATTGAGTACAAAATATACAGTGCCTTAATGGCTCAGGGGATTCAGTATCCAACTCTTGATTTCAGTCAGGTCATGATCTCAGGGTCGTGGGATCAAGCCCAGCACTGGGCTTGGGGGCTCAGCACAGAGTCTGCTTATCCCATGCCCTCTGTCCCTCCCCACTTCCTTCTCTCATAAATAAGCAGATAAATAAAATAATTTTAAAAAAAATATGTTAAGCAAAAGATAATTTCCTGGTAACCAGGCAAGGGAGTAAGAGAATAAATACTCCATGTAATAGTTTATCCTGTGACTCTTTTCTTTGTTTTGTTTTTTTATCCTGTGGTTCTTTAGGTCTATTTCTACCGGCATGCTTTCTCTTTAATACACAAGCTTGTTTAAATCTCCATCTCTCAGAGGCTCAGGAGAAACTTATGAGAAATAGGAATATGTTGGATTTGGTTGGGTGTCTCATCCATGCCACACACTATATTTAAGATATCAGATCCTCCACTTTTCTTACCTATAAATCAGGCATAATACCTACTTCCTAGGTATTAGGAAGTACCTAGGTATTAGGAAGCTTTGGGGGTCTAAATGAATGGCTATGTGAACACGCTACCTAATTAACAGTATAAAGCTATCCAGGTCTAAGCATTTATCATCATTGTGGTTGTCGATGATAGCAGCAGCTGTGTGAATAGGTTGTCGTCCCCTCCCTGATGAAATCGCTGGGGAAATGAAGAAACAAAACTGAGGATTCAACCTCTAACCCAGTTCCTTTCTTACATAAGATCTTGGGAAGCACATACCATCCCAGGAGCTGGATTCCACCCAGTTGGCAGCATTGAAGAGGGAGGCAGTGCCACCGTAGCAGGCATTGGTGGTATCTATGCCCTCAATGTCAGTATTGCCCGAATCCTGGAAGAGCTCCATGAGCACTGTTTTGACAGCCTTGGACCTGTCAATGATGGTCTCAGTGCCCACTTCCAGCCAACCCACAGAGTCCCATGGGAGCTGTGTGCGTTCCATCAGCCGCTGCACCACCGTCAGGCACAGGGAGTTGATGTCCTCCTGGACGGAGCAGAAGCCCATATGGGTTTGGCCCAAGCCCACCGTGTACCTCCCTGCTTCCACATTGTTATACTTCTCCAGGTCTGTTTGGTCCACATACTGGGCAGGGAAATAGACCTCCAGGGCAAGGATGCCCACATCCTTTGGCCAAGTGTCTGTTTTGGCCAAGGGGCCAGCAGAGATTGTAGAAAGCCTGTAGTGGAGATAACAATCAAAATCCTAGTAATGGTCTCCAGCCAGTCTCCTCAAAATACAATATAGCAATCATTTCATTCATTTTTCATGTGTTTTGAAGCTATATTATCAGATGAGTACAAGTTTAAGGTGGTTATCTTTCTGTTGAGTTAACCCTTTTATCCTTATCAAAGGTCCCTCTTCAATTTATCTTTGTGATAGTCCTGCCACCAAGTCTACTTTTCCTGATGTTAAGAAAGCTGCCTTAGCAAAGAAGAAGTCAAACTCTCCCTCTTTGCCGATGACATGATACTCTACATAGAAAACCCAAAAGTCTCCACCCCAAGATTGCTAGAACTCATACAGCAATTCGGTAGCGTGGCAGGATACAAAATCAATGCCCAGAAGTCAGTGGCATTTCTATACACTAACAATGAGACTGAAGAAAGGGAAATTAAGGAGTCAATCCCATTTACAATTGCACCCAAAAGCATAAGATACCTAGGAATAAACCTAACCAAAGATGTAAAGGATCTATACCCTCAAAACTATAGAACACTTCTGAAAGAAATTGAGGAAGACACAAAGAGATGGAAAAATATTCCATGCTCATGGATTGGCAGAATTAATATTGTGAAAATGTCAATGTTACCCAGGGCAATATACACGTTTAATGCAATCCCTATCAAAATACCATGGACTTTCCTCAGAGAGTTAGAACAAATTATTTTAAGATTTGTGTGGAATCAGAAAAGACCCCGAATAGCCAGGGGAATTTTAAAAAAGAAAACCATATCTGGGGGCATCACAATGCCAGATTTCAGGTTGTACTACAAAGCTGTGGTCATCAAGACAGTGTGGTACTGGCACAAAAACAGACACATAGATCAATGGAACAGAATAGAGAATCCAGAAGTGGACCCTGAACTTTATGGTCAACTAATATTCGATAAAGGAGGAAAGACTATCCACTGGAAGAAAGACAGTCTCTTCAATAAATGGTGCTGGGAAAATTGGACATCCACATGCAGAAGAATGAAACTAGACCACTCTCTTTCACCATACACAAAGATAAACTCAAAATGGATGAAAGATCTAAATGTGAGACAAGATTCCATCAAAATCCTAGAGAAGAACACAGGCAACACCCTTTTTGAACTCGGCCATAGTAACTTCTTGCAAGATACATCCACAAAGGCAAAAGAAACAAAAGGAAAAATGAACTATTGGGACTTCATCAAGATAAGAAGCTTTTGCACAGCAAAGGATACAGTCAACAAAACTCAAAGACAACCTACAGAATGGGAGAAGATATTTGCAAATGACATATCAGATAAAGGGCTAGTTTCCAAGATCCCTAAAGAACTTATTAAACTCAACACCAAAGAAACAAACAATCCAATCATGAAATGGGCAAAAGACATGAACAGAAATCTCACAGAGGAAGACATAGACATGGCCAACAAGCACATGAGAAAATGCTCTGCATCACTTGCCATCAGGGAAATACAAATCAAAACCACAATGAGATACCACCTCACACCAGTGAGAATGGGGAAAATTAACAAGGCAGGAAACAACAAATGTTGGAGAGGATGCGGAGAAAAGGGAACCCTCATACACTGTTGGTGGGAATGTGAACTGGTGCAGCCACTCTGGAAAACTGTGTGGAGGTTCCTCAAACAGTTAAAAATATACCTGCCCTATGACCCAGCAATTGCACTGTTGGGGATTTACCCCAAAGATACAAATGCAATGAAACGCCAGGACACCTGCACCCCGATGTTTCTAGCAGCAATGGCCACGATAGCCAAACTGTGGAAGGAGCCTCGGTGTCCAACGAAAGATGAATGGATAAAGAAGATGTGGTTTATGTATACAATGGAATATTACTCAGCTATTAGAAATGACAAATACCCACCATTTGCTTCAACGTGGATGGAACTGGAGGGTATTATGCTGAGTGAAGTAAGTCAGTCGGAGAAGGACAAACATTATATGTTCTCATTCATTTGGGGAATCTAAATAATAGTGAAAGGGAATATAAGGGAAGGGAGAAGAAATGTGTGGGAAATATCAGAAAGGGAGACAGAACGTAAAGACTGCTAACTCTGGGAAACGAACTAGGGGTGGTAGAAGGGGAGGAGGGCGGGGGGTGGGAGTGAATGGGTGACAGGCACTGGGGGTTATTCTGTATGTTACTAAATTGAACACCAATAAAAAATAAATTAAAAAAAAAAAGAAAGCTGCCTTAGTTTTTCTTTACTGTTTGCGTGGTATATCTTTTGTTGTCCTTTTATATCTTTCATTTCTCAGGGTCTTTATATTTACCACACATCTCTTCCTTTTTTTAAAAAAAGATTTTATTTATTTATTCATGACAGAGAGAGAGAGAGAGAAAGGCAGAGACACAGGCAGAAGGAGAAGCAAGCTCCATGCCGGGAGCCCTACGCAGGACTCGATCCCGGGACCCCAGGATCATGCCCCGGACCAAAGGCAGGCACCAAACTGGTGAGCCACCCAGGGACCCCCAACACATCTCTTCCAAACAGCCCATAGTTGGGTCTTTTTTTTTGTTTTTCACAAGTCTTACAATATTGGTGCTTTAATTGGAGTAACTAGTTCAATTATATTTATTGTAATGACTAATATAGATGGGATTGAATCTACTATCTCACCATTTCTATTTGTCTCATATGTCCTTTGCTTCTTTATTTCTTCTGTCTGGCATTCTTCTGGATTAAACAAGTATTTATTAATCCATTTTGTCTTTTCCTTTTCTTTTAATAATGACCTCAGATTACAATATGCATGCTTGGTTTATTGTAATCTAACTTAAATGAATACTTCTACTGTTTTCTGAACAGTGAAAACCATACTTTAACTTGGTTTATCCTCTCCAACCCTTTGAGCTATTATTGTCATATGGTTTACTTCTACACATGTTATAAACCTCATAGGTCATGACTTTAAAAATCTCATTCAGTTTTAAGGTGCTCCTTTCATTATTCCCTTCCTCCTTGTTTCTTTTTACTACACAAGAACACATCTGTTGTTTTTCTACTTTTTAAGGAAATTTCCTGCTTGATTCCATTCTCTCTGCCTTTTTTTTAAATAAATTTATTTTTTATTGGTGTTCAATTTGTCAACATACAGAATAACATCCAGTGCTCATCCCGTCAAGTGCCCACCTCAGTGCCCATCACCCAGTCACCCCCACCCCCCGCCCACCTCCCCTTCCACCACCCCTAGTTCATTTCCCAGAGTTAGGAGTCTTCATGTTCTGTCTCCCTTTCTGATATTTCCCACTTATTTTTTCTCCTTTCCCCTTTATTCCCTTTCACTATTTTTTATATTCCCCAAATGAATGAGAACATATAATGTTTGTCCTTCTCCGATTGACTTATTTCACTCAGCATAATACCCTCCAGTTCCATCCAGGTCGAAGCAAATTATCTCTCTGCCTTTTCTGATTGGGCCTCTGAATATTTATGGAGCACATCCAACACAGTGCTGGATTCCAGATGCACAGTAGTGAAGAAGGCATCTTTGTGCTCACCAAGAGAGCATGGTCTAATGGAAGAGGCAGACATTTTACAGCTTAATACATAGTATAACAAGAAAAGGCTGTAAGAATACAGAAGACAGAGAGAACAATTCTAAATAGGAACAGAGGGAGAAGATAATCTGTTTCTTCCCTAGACCTACCCACTTGTCTTCAATCCTGACTCCTAATACCCCTGGTGAAAGTCTGGAGTTTCTCCTTCCAGCTACAAATATAGAAATCACCAAATCCACCTCCATCTGTTCCATGAAAGTACCTGAAATCCTGTGACGTTAGTGATATTCTTCATTTTACAGATGGTGAAATCAAAGTCTGCATTGAAGCGATGTTCAGAATACCTTCATCATTATGCATGTGTTAGAAATATCCTGTCCTTTCACCACTGTGGGACCACCAAGGCATTCACCAGTGCCACCAGAGTCCTTTGACTCATATCTGGCTACAGAATTCCTTTTTTAAAAGATTTTATTTATTTATTCATGAGACACAGAGAGAGAGAGAGAGAGAGAGAGAGAGGCAGAGACATAGGCAGAGGGAGAAGCAGGCTCCCTGCAGGGAGCCTGACATGGAACTCTAACCTGGGTCTCCAGGATCAGGCCCTGGGCTGAAGACAGCACTAAACCCCTGAGCTACCCAGGCTGCCCATGGCTACAGAATTCCTGACCATGGTGAATGACAAGATGGCTTCACAGGTACATGCATTTAGCTCTACAGCATAGAAACTATAGCTCAGATTGAGTATGTTTGTCAATCATCCTGAGGTCTAGGCTTTTGGTAAACCCCAGTTCTCCCATCAGAAAGGTCACTTTGAAGCACTGTGAGGCAAAATAGATCACAAGATCATAAGGCAGAGTATAAATATTCATCTGTATCTGACAAGAGAGGCTTGGAATTTAGTTATCTGCCCTATTTATTTGGTGTTCCCCAGGTAATTGGAGTTTGTACTCACAAATATTTGTGGAGAATCCTCCACAGTTCATAGGAGCCAATGATTAGCCAACATTGTTCCTATGCTTGGCTGGCTTCCCCCTCAGCCTCATTCTCCTTCTGCCTTTTCTGAGTGCACTGCCTCACTCTTTTTCCAGTTAGAAATCTGAACTTTCAAAGAGAGGTTCCAAGAATCAGCCACTTGGTAACTTTTGGAACGATCTTAGTAGGGGGCTATTTCTGGAAATGGATTCTGGAGCCTTGAGAAAAAGTTAGCTTGTAGAGGCTTCCAGAAAGATCAGACCACTGCAGTTAAGAGTGTTCTTCTAATGTTGTATATTTTCTCTGGAGAATAATCACTGTATTTAATTTAAAATTGGTTTTGTTCTGAGGTTACTTGGTTTCAGATTAAGCTTAAACCATTAAGCTTTTCTTTCTTTATTCCATCTCTCCTCCTTCTCTCATGTGTCAAAATTCACTGTTACATGCCAGGCACTGTGCTAGTGAGAGGGTGCTGAGGTAGAGAAGGTGGGAAAAGAAAAGAGGAAATCAAGATTCTTAGGACTTCCTCAATCAGTGGGAGGAATACACGAGCACATGGTGGGAGTCAGAATGTGAGAAGGGCCTCAAGAGGGATATAGGCAAAATCCTACGGAGTTTGGAGGAAGTGGAGATTTCATGTGGGTGGTAGGCTCAGAAAAGGCTTCATGGAAGAGGCTAAATTTGAGATCAACTTTGAAGGATGAGTAGAACTTCTGATGCTGAAGAATTAGAGGGGGTTGCATGGGGCGGCATTCATAGCGGGAGGTGACTAAGTAAGTAGGGAGTGAAGAGTGAAGAGGATTAGGGACACAGCACATGAGAAAAACAGATGGGGACTACCAAGTGGAAGGCATGATTCTTCTTTAATCAGTGGTGAAGCATAAGCTCAGATGGAAGTTCTTGGGTTGGATTTAGAGCTGGTGCAGGTTGTAGTGGATGGGACAGATGAACAGAGAAAGAGAGACAAAGAGAGACTCAAGAAAGATTTTTAATACTTTCAGGCCACAGAAAGTGGGATGAGCTGCAAGTACCCTGGAAAAGGGAAACATGTGAACCAAGGATGCCAGGAGGGGTAAGTTGGAAGAGTTCTAAAGTTTGTCTTTTGCTGGGCTTATTGAAAAAAAATCCATGTCAATCTTCACAAATACAAGAACAGCTTAAATGCTGACCTGGGGACATGTGCCCTGTCTAAAGAGGGTGGAGGAGAGTGTGGGCAATGGCAGAGAATTAGGAAGAAAATAAGAAGGCTAAGGAACATCATTCCCTACTCCACACATTTATACAGTCAGGTCCCTGGATCCCAGGCAAGGAAAGACACTGGATCAACATTGTTTTTCTATGTGTTCATGGAATGCAGTGTGGAAGTGGGAGGGATGGGCTAGTCCCACAGTCCAGTGGATGGTTTGGAGACCTAAGACCTTAGCTATAGCTATTACCATCAGTGTTCACAAGCTTCAAGCATGTGGGCCAAACCGGGGAGTGTTTACAAATAAAAGGCATGCATGTGTGCTTCTATGCACCACACATTGCACACAGACACACCATCTTACCTTTACATCCCATTTCCCCATTTCATGAATCATACTTCTGATCCCTAGTCCACTTGGAATCTTGCTACAATGACTTGAAGGAGCTGGTTTGACTAACATTGCAGTTGACCCAGAATGCTGCAGGTCTTGGCAGGATTTGGGGGAAAGGGGGGAACAGTGGTGGAGAAGAGAATGCTAGGGACCCTGGTACTCGTATTTCCACTGCTTCATGCAGCTGGTGCAGTGAAAGATGTCATCATCTATAAATAGCAGGTATCAGAGATTTGGGATACTGGAACTCTGTAACTGAGAGGGACCATCTGTTTAGAGAGGAGGTAACTGAGACCCTAGCAGATGAACTTGCTTATCTAAGGCTGTGAGCAAGACTTGCCAACCTTTCCCTGGGATGCTAGGGAACTTTCCCTTATGTCAAGCCCTCTGCCTATCTTTTACTGGTTCCACGACACTTCTCAAAGAGTGGCCTGCAACAGTCCCTGGGAACAATGTGACTCACCTTTGGTGGGCTCCTGGAAGAAGGCTAGCTGGTGAGAGGAAGGCTTCCTTCATTGTTGTCTTTACTTGGAAAACCCTCTTCACTGAAGTCAACAGCCGTTGCATTTTCAGAGGTAGAAGCACAGAACCAACAATTCACAGTCCTTGGGAGAGCTGTCCAGCAAGCACCCCATTGGGCTTTATAGAGCTCTGAGACTCCTGACTCTGGAAGCTCCGCCTTTGCTTATCAAGGCTCAGATGGCTTCTAAAACTGGGCCAAAGGTCTCTCAGGACATGGGTGAGTTGAAGGAAAACATCATCTTTCCAACTTGTACACAGCTGCCCTGATTCTGGGCAGGTGTAAGAATGGGTGGCTCTGATTCCTCCTTTCTTTTTTTTTTTTTTTTAATACTTTTTTTTAAAGTTTTTATTTATTTATGATAGTCACACAGAGAGAGCGAGAGAGGCAGAGACACAGGCAGAGGGAGAAGCAGGCTCCATGCACCGGGAGCCCGACGTGGGATTCGATCCCGGGTCTCCAAGATCGCGCCCTGGGCCAAAGGCAGGCGCTAAACCGCTGCGCCACCCAGGGATCCCTGATTCCTCCTTTCTCAGCTCTTGTAGTAGCCTTACTTATGACCAGCCAGTTCAGGGGGCTATGATGGTCCTTGTCACACATCCTGAGATGACCCCATCTGCCCCGTCTTGGTCTCTGGCTGCTGTTCCAGAATGCTCTCTGTGGAGTTAGCTGTTATTATTCTAATGCATTATGCATAATAAGGAACATCTTTCAAAACCAAAAGAATGAATCTTTTAATAGTGGCCTTTAAGTAGTTAGGAGATATTGGCACACAGGCAAGGGGTAGGGGTAGAGAGGATGTGGAGCATACCACATCTCTCCTCTCTTTACTGTCACTCTTATGTAAATATAGTCGTACACAACCTCCAAATGAACTGCAAGAAGGCTACAATAGCAGTGCAGAAGCCCCAAAAGGGCTGTCTTTGGGAGGAAAGTTCCACTTTACAGATGAGGCCAGTGATACGTAGTCAGATGGCAGGACTTTCCCAAAGACCTAAGTGACAGGTTGGGGACTCATCTATGTCTTTTGACTCCAGATTCTGGTCTTTCCACTCTGCTTATCAATAAAATTTCCTGCCATCTGACCTTCTCATTCATGGCATTAGTCTTCCTCTGTCTTTTATGAGGGTCATGCCTTTATTCATTGGTTCACTCAGTAAAACTCCCCCATCTAATGTGACTCTTTGGAAGGCATGGAGAAGAGCCAGAGTGGTTCTTGCTTTAGGGGAGTCAGAGGTAACTTCATTTTCCTGCTGGCAGAGACCTTCTAGGTTTTCCCCAGAAGTCCATGTCTCCTGAGTCTTTCGTCATGTTTAGATTCTTGACCCCACACACCTTGATGTATTACTGCTCTAACCGAACCTCCCAGCTTACTCTGTCACCCATGCCCTACCCCTGAGCCTTTTGCAAAGTTCTATCATCAATTTAAAATTCTTTGTTTCCAATTTCTTTTCTGAAAATGACCTTTGTTTCTTAATCTGTCTCAACATACAGCTTTCAAATGGTGATTGAGCTTTTTGCCTGCCCCACAAAATCCACCCCCTGGCCACCTGTACCCAAGATACCACTCTGCTTAGACTAAGGCTCATATCCTTTTTGCTCTGCATTGATACTGCCAAAGTATTTTTCCTCTCCCTCCTCCCCAAAGCCCCACTCTCTTCAAGCCCGTGTCATCACTCTGAGCTACCCAGTACCCTTCATTCTTGAGGTCAACTGACAATCTTGCTCTACTCCCTTCATTCATGTAGATTGAAGCACATGAATCACTGTTTTCCTCTCCACATCAATTCTCTCAGCATTCGTGAAAATGTCAATCTCCACATAGATAATTCATCTACTCCAGCCTTTCACTTAAGTTCCCACTTCCATAATCTTGTCCCCCCCCATGCCTTTAGCCTCCCACTCTCTACTCATACTCCTGACCTTATCCAGCATCTATACCACCTCCTAAATTTTAATTTCATTCAGCTTAATTTTTAATAACCTCACTTTCCAGCTCACTTTTAAAGCCCACGTTTTTCTCGCACTAGGACAGCCAATAGCTCCTCCACTTTTTTTTTTTTTTTTTGCCATTTATCAAACCTCTAAATGAGCTCTTTTATCTCTTTATGCAGCTCAGCTTACCCATGGTGCATTACCATAAAGAGTCTCTTGCACACACCTTGCCATTACTCTCTCTGTCAGACTAACCAAGCAAACCTTTGAATTTGGTGAAACCCACTTCTGGTCTCCTCTATGCCTATATCTGAGCAGCTAATTATGGCTGAAGAAAAACACAATATTGTACTGATTTGTTAGCTTTAAATTTACAACCACATGTTTTAAATGGACCCCCAGCATACCCTGACAGTTCTACTACATTTTTCTAGTCCATTGGCTGTTCCAGTCCCAACAGAGCCAGTCATACTTTCTCTTCTCTCTTCAGCCCCTATCCTCTGCTTATTCTGAGCTGATTACTTTGACTCCTATTTCACTAAGAATATAGAAATAATCAGAAGAGAACTACCTGTCTTCCATTAGCAAATTCAACAAATTCCCTGCCTTTATACCCCATACTCTCCGTTCCCACTTCCTACCTAGAGGAACAGTCCCTGTTAAGTTTAAGGTCAAGGTTACCGCTTGTGCACTGATTATATCACCTCTGGTCTACACGGGGACTGTGGACCTGTGGTTACCCCCTCTCTTCCTTCTGATCAATTTTCCTTTCTACTTATAAGAAGTATATAATCCCATTTTTAAAAAACTCCTTCTTGACCATAAATGTCTTACCAAGTGTGCCACCAAATCTATGCTCTACTGTATAGCAAAAACCATTAGAAATATTGTCTATTTTCAATGTTTCACATCCTTACCTCTTATTCTTTTTTTTTCCCTCTTTATGCCAGCATCGACTTTATTGATGCCTGAGACTCAGCTGCTACTGGACATTGGGGGACCAGAATCTCCCACAGGAAGCATAACCTGGTGCCCTCTGTTATAGTGCTGCAGGGAGCTGTGGGGATGGGATTGATGCTCACAAGGCCAGCAGTTGGCCAGTGGCAATGGCTTGACTACTAGCCCCCTCCATATGTGGTGTAGGACCATGGGTTCAGCAGCAGGGGCATATGGAAACTGCGTCTCTCATTGGTGATAGTGAAAGTGACCTCCACATACAGATAGAAGCTCTCATGCCCCCTCTTCTTACAGTAGCCCTTGGTGTCAAAGGATAGCTTGTAGGTGTCTGCCTTCATTGGGTCTGGTGGCAGGAGCCCCATGAATTGGCTTTTCTTCAGCTCTATCCACTGCTGGCCATGGTCCTTAAGCATGGACAGATGGAGGTAGAGGCCCTGGGTTGGGAGCCCTGAGGCATGTGTCCAGCATGTGTGCGGTCAGTGGGCTGCTTACCAGCTCTGTGACTCTGACCTCAGCCTTGAGAGAGGGACAGGATGAGTGCATGGGCCCCAGCCTTGTGTCCACATTGGCTTGGACATAGCAGCCTTAGTAAACAGCCCTGGAGTACAGAGTCTCCAACTGCCCCTGAACTCACAAAACTCACTCCCTCTTTCCTGAAATACCCTTTTCATTTGCCTTATAGGGCTTGACATTCCCATGATTTTTCTCCAGATCTTCTACCACTCCTCCCTGCTGCCCTTCCTCCAAATGCTGGAGTGCTCCAGGTGGTTCCCATACACTCCCCATTTGACTGAAAAACTAATAGGAGGATTAGGCTTAGAGACCAAATATACAAATATTCACACAGGATTATGGACGCATAATAGACCATTTTGATAACATGGAAGATCAAAACCAGTCAGTCTAGCATAAACTTTATTTTGTATACACAATAAACCTGGCACTATGCTAAGCACTGAGAATACAGGTGAAAAGATCAACTTTACTCTTTTCTGTTGTTGAAGTCAGCATGTACTAAGAAATCACCATGCGTCAGGTCCTGTGCTAAGTACTTTTATACATTGCCTCATTTAATTTTCACAACTGAGACTGATAATATTATAGCATCCATTATACACATGAGGAAACTGAGGCCTAGAAAAAAATATATAACCACCTGTGGTTTATACTTAGGAAGCAGCCGAAATGGGCTTTGAATCTAGACTATCTGGACCTGCACATAATCTGAGCCAGTCTTCAACCAGTTTTGACCTGAAAAAGTGGAAATTTCATGTGGTTATACCTTTGAAACAAGGGAAACTTGTAAGTTGAGGAAGTACTGGGAATTCATTATATAAAGTATAAACTCGGGGAAATGGTAGCAAAATACCACCAGGTGATTGCTTTCCATTGTGAAGGGAATTTAGTTAACTTAGTCAAGTAATTGTACTCAAACACAGTCAAGTTACTGTTTTTTCTATTAACTGCTCCAAGTTTTGAAGGAAATAGATGACAAAATCTGGCTATTTTGTTTAAAGAAGACACATCTCTAGCACTTAAATGAATTATCACATTATGATACTTCCTAAATGAAAATAGACATTTTTATTTTTGCTTTGAGATTTTCAGCTCCTGGGCTGCAGCTTTTCAGCTGAGTGTTGATTAATCAAAAATGAGTGTCATGAGCTAGATAAACATTAAGAACCAGAGAAATTGATTATTATGGATGAAAAAGTTTAGATATGCAGGGGAAAGGCTTGCAAATCAATATTTATTTTTTACGTAATTCTATCAAGAGTGCTGGTTTAGGAGAGCAAATTATAAACAAGTATCCCAGGTAGACTTACCCTTCTAGCCACATCTGTCTCTCTTCTACCTCAGAAACTCAGAGGCTTCATTTCAACAAATGTGAGGAAAATGTATTTACCCTAGGTTCTGGTGACTGATAAATTGAAGTGGACCCCCTTCCCATGGAGATTTGCACTTTATATCTCAATCTAAAGGAAATATGCTTTCAGGATTTTAGGAAAGTTATTTCTATGGACAGTCTGGAGAGATGTCTTTATGTTTTGGGAAATTAACCATATTTATATCATAGTCATACAATACAGACATATCTGGTGCGTTATCAGTTTTGAAGTGCTTTCACATGCAATCTCTATTCACAACAGTTCTACAAAGTTGATCTGGACATCGAGGCTTAGAGAGATGAAGTGCACTGGCTTGTGGGTATATGATTAGTTTGTGGTAAGGGCTAGGAGTAGAAATCAGTGTCATAGCTCCACTTCTAGGGCTCTCTCACTATACCTACATGTGAATTCTGCTGTCAATAGGGAGGAGCCTATGCTGCTTGTGATTTAGTTACTGGTTAGCCAACGTCTTACCTGCCAGGTCTTGCCTTTTGCGATTGCCTGGGGTAATACTCAGACACTCAGACCTTTGATTCCAAGGCTTCTGAGTTTCAAGTTTCATGAAGGAGGAGTACTGAAGCTTGAAGTTAGTGTGTATAGATTACTATCTAATTAGGTGAGAGGTCTTGAGAGAAGTAGGGGAAAGGGCGTGGAGTCTGATGGGATTTCTCAGAAAACTCCTGAGTGCTGGTGTTTTGTTGTTTCTGGAGTTTTACTGTTCCAGATGTTACCTTGCATTTGTTGTATCACCAAGGGAACAAACCTAGCAAAATGATCTGTAGTCTCAAATGGGGAGGATTCAATTTCCACATGAGGGAGACACAGTGTAGTGATGGTACAGTTGCCCATGAGTCTCGATGAGCAAACCCCAGCGTCAGCTGTCATCACTTTTTGGAATTTATTGCCAAATCTCTATCTTCACAGATATTTAAGCAGTTAAAAAATAATTATGTTCTCATGGTCATTTTATGTCAGTAACAAATACTATGTTACAAAAATAAACAATTTATATAAGAAATATTTTTCTGATCTCTCAGAATTTTGATAATTATCAAGTATTTGTCCTATTTAGCCTATTTTATATTTGCATAGCATTTTATGTTGAAACTTTTCCCATTTGGCAACATAGCAAACTCATAGCTGTTGAATGCCTCTTCCCAAATCAACCTAGAAAGCACTAGCAAAATGAGCAAAAGTGTGAATCCAGAGAATGCTTTTTAAAAAGCTGTGAGCAATCCCTGAGGAGTCTGAAGGATGCCTGGGAGAGGGGGATGGAGGAAATGGGTGGAGGCAAGAATGATATTGGAAGCAGGCTGAACAATCAGGCAACAAAAAGAAGTAAAAGGCATTCAAATTGTCAAAGAAGAAGTCTAACTCTCCCTCATTGTATACAATGGAATATTACTCATCAGATACAGGATACAGTCAGATCTATTTTTAACTCTTTGAGGAACCTCCACACAGTTTTCCAGAGTGGCTGCACCAGTTCACATTCCCACCAACAGTGCAAGAGGGTTCCCTTTTCTCCACATCCTCTCCAACATTTGTGGTTTCCTGCCTTGTTAATTTTCCCCATTCTCACTGGTGTGAGGTGGTATCTCATTGTGGTTTTGGTTTGTAATTCCCTGATGGCAAGTGATGCGGAGCATTTCCTCATGTGCTTGTTGGCCATGTCTATGTCTTCCTCTGTGAAATTTCTGTTCATGTCTTTTGCCCATTTCATGATTGGATTGTTTGTTTCTTTGGTGTTGAGTTTAACAAGTTCTTTATAGATCTTGGATACTAGTCCTTTATCTGATACATCATTTGCAAATATCTTCTCCCATTCTGTAGGTTGTCTTTAGTTTTGTTGACTGTTTCTTTTGCTGTGCAGAAGCTTCTTATTTTGATGAAATCCCAATAGTTCATTTTTCCTTTTGTTTCTCTTGCCTTCGTGGATGTATCCTGCAAGAAGTTACTGTGGCCGTGTTCAAAAAGGGTGTTGTCTGTGTTCTCCTCTAGGATTTTGATGGAATATTGTCTCACATTTAGATCTTTCATCCATTTTGAGTTTATCTTTGTGTATGGTGAAAGAGAGTGGTCTAGTTTCATTCTTCTGCATGTGGATGTCCAATTTTCTCAGCACCATCTATTGAAGAGACTGTCTTTCTTCCAGTGGATAGTCTTTCCTCCTTTGTCGAATATTACTTGACCATAAAGTTCAGGGTCCACTTCTGGATTCTCTATTCTGTTCCATTGATCTATGTGTCTGTTTTTGTGCCAGTACCACACTGTCTTGATGACCACAGCTTTGTAGTACAACCTGAAATCTGGCATTGTGATGCCCCCAGATATGGTTTTCTTTTTTAAAATTCCCCTGGCTATTCGGGGTCTTTTCTGGTTCCACACAAATCTTAAGATGATTTGTTCCAACTCTCTGAAGAAAGTCCATGGTATTTTGATAGGGATTGCATTAAATGTGTAAATTGCCCTGAGTAGCATTGACATTTTCACAATATTAATTCTTCCAATCTATGAGCATGGAATATTTTTCCATCTCTTTGTGTCTTCCTCAATTTCTTTCAGAAGCGTTCTGTAGTTTTTTGTTTTTTTTTTTTTAAGGAAAGACCTTTTTTTTTTTTAATTTTTATTTATTCATGATAGGCACACAGTGAGAGAGAGAGGCAGAGACACAGGCAGAGGGAGAAGCAGGCTCCATGCACCGGGAGCCTGACGTGGGATTTGATCCCGGATCTCCAGGATCGCGCCCTGGGCCAAAGGCAGGCGCCAAACCGCTGCGCCACCCAGGGATCCCCGTTCTGTAGTTTTTAAGGTATAGATCCTTTACCTCTTTAGTTAGGTTTATTCCTAGGTATCTTATGCTTTTGGGTGCAATTGTAAATGGGATTGACTCCTTAATTTCTCTTTCTTCAGTCTCATTGTTAGTGTATAGAAATTCCACTGACTTCTGGGCTTTGATTTTGTATCCTGCCACACTGCCAAACTGCTGTATGAGTTCTAGCAATCTTGGGGTGGAGTCTTTTGGGTTTTCTATGTAGAGTATCATGTCATCGGAGAAGAGGGAGAGTTTGACTTCTTCTTTGCCAATTTGAATGCCTTTAATGTCTTTTTGTTGTCTGATTGCTGAGGCTAGGACTTCTAGTACTATGTTGAATAGCAGTGGTGAGGGTGGACATCCCTGTTTTGATTGAGAATTACATTTGCTGTGGGTTTTTTGTAGATGGCTTTTAAGATGTTGAGGAATGTTCCCTCTATCCCTACACTCTGAAGAGTTGATCAGGAATGGATGCTATATTTCGTCAAAACTAAAAGACAATCTACAGAATGGGACAAGATATTTGCAAATGATGTATCAGATAAAGGGCTAGCTTCCAAGATCTATAAAGAACTTATTAAACTCAACACCAAAGAAACAAACAATCCAATCATGAAATGGGCAAAAGACATGAACAGAAATCTCACAGAGGAAGACACAGACATGGCCAACAAGCACATGAGAAAATGCTCCACATCACTTGCCATCAGGGAAATACAAATCAAAATCACAATGAGATACCACTTCACACCAGTGAGAATGGGGAAAATTAACAAGGCAGGAAACCACAAATGTTGGAGAGGATGTGGAGAAAAGGGAACCCTCTTGCACTGTTGGTGGGAATGTGAACTGGTGCAGCCACTTTGGAAAACTGTGTGGAGGTTCCTCAAAGAGTTAAAAATAGACCTGCAGTACGACCCAGCAGTTGCACTGCTGGGGATTTACCCCAAAGATGCAGATGCAATGAAATGCCGGGGCACCTGCACCCCGATGTTTCTAGCAGCAATGTCCACAATAGCCAAACTGTGGAAGGAGCCTCGGTGTCCATCGAAAGATGAGTGGATAAAGAAGATGTGGTTTATAAAAAAAAAAAAAAAAAAAAAAGATGTGGTTTATGTAGACAATGGAATATTACTCAGCCATTAGAAATGACAAATACCCACCATTTGCTTCAATGTGGATGGAACTGGAGGGTATTATGCTGAGTGAAATAAGTCAGTCAGAGAAGGACAAACATTATATGGCCTCATTCATTTGGGGACCATAAATAATAGTGAAAGGGAAATAAGGGAAGGGAGAAGAAATGGGTAGGAAATATCAGAAAGGGCGAAAGACATGAAGACTCCTGACTCTGGGAAACGAACTAGGGGTTGTGGAAGGGGAGGAGGGCGGGGGGTGGGGGTGAATGGGTGACGGGCACTGAGGGGGGCACTTGACAGGATAAGCACTGGGTGTTATTCTGTATGTTGGTAAATTGAACACCAATAAAAAATTAATTTATTAAAAAAAAGAAATGAGTGGGAAATATCAGAAAGGGAGACGGAACATGAGAGACTCCTAACTCTGGGAAACGAACAAGGGGTGGTGGAAAGGGAGGTGGGCGGGGGGGGGGGGTGGTGGTGAATGGGTGATGGGCACTGGGGGGCACTTGATGGGATGAGCACTGGGTGTTGTGCTACATGTTGGCAAATTGAACTCCAATAAAATTTTTTTTTAATTTAAAGCAATAAAATAAAAAATAAAAAATAAAAAATAAAAAAGGAAGCAGGCTGAAGCCTGAGGTGGAGGATGCCTGGAGGCAGTAATAGTAGGAGGAACATCCTAAAAGCCCTATCCTAGTGTCCAGACCTTAAAAAAAGTTGCAGATTAACCAATCTTTCTAACAAACCTCCATTCTCAATCCTCCAAACTGGTGACTCAGCAATATTTTTTCTCTTGGTGCCATTGTTTCTTAGCAGTTTAAATGTGAAACCTTAGTCAAGAGAGTAAAAAATACAGCACACTGAGCAATACATACTACCAGAAAGAGAATTTTTATAATAGACAGACCAAGAATTTAAAATAATCATCCTGTGTACTTAAGAAGTTAGAGGAAGATTTTGTATTACAAGGCACTAATAAGAAGCTGTAGGGGAGGAAAAATGATTTTCCCTTTACTTGGCCAGGTTCTTGGCTGAGACACCCCTCCCTTATAATAAAGACTTAACAAGAGAAAGGCAAATGAGTTTAATAACAAGTATACCTCCTGTATACCTCCAAAACTCCCTGAAATGCTATATTCCAAAAACCCATACATAAAGGAGAAACATTAAGATCAGGAATAAGACAAGGATGACCACTACTATTTACCACACCACAGTAGAGATTCTGGCTAATACTATTAAGAAAGAGAAAGAAAGAAGAGTTGAAAGGATTAAAGAGAAGATATAAAAAAAAAAGAAAGAAAAGATATAGATAATTATTATTTGTATATTAGTTAGAAAATTAAAATCAATAAAATCTGTGAAAAAAAGAAAGTATTCAACAAAGCTATCAGATACAACATTCATTTAAAAATCAGTAAGGGGGGGATCCCTGGGTGGCGCAGCGGTTTGGCGCCTGCCTTTGGCCCAGGGCGCGATCCTGGAGACCCGGGATCGAATCCCACATCAGGCTCCCGGTGCATGGAGCCTGCTTCTCCCTCTGCCTGTGTCTCTGCCTCTCTCTCTCACTGTGTGCCTATCATGAATAAATAAAAATTAAAAAAAAAAAATCAGTAAGGGGGACGCCTGGGTGAAGGTCTGCCATTGGCTCCGGGCGTGATCCCAGGGTCCTGGCATTGAGTCCTGCATCGGACTCCCTGCTGGGAGCCTGCTTCTCCTCTGCCAGTGTCTCTGCCTCTCTCTGTGAGTCTCTCATGAATAAATAAATAAATAAAATCTTTTTAAAAATAAAAAATAAAAATCCGTAAGATTTCTCTGCATTAACATTAACCAACTAGGAACTATGAGAAGAAAAATGAGTCCAATTAACAATAGCAACACAAATTATATAGGGTCTAAAAATTTATTTAACCAAAGCTAGACAGGATCACTATGGAAAAAAATGTGAAACTTGAATAAATAACATAGAAAGTCATTTGAAAAAAAAATAGAGAAACATTCTATGCTCTTGGATGGCAAGATATAGATAATGATATTTATTCTTCTCAAATTAATCCACAAATTCAAAGCAAACCAATAAAAATTTCAAGTGGATTTTTTGAGAAACTTGATATATTTTTCTGAACTATAAAAATAAGGGTCTAGAAGTCACCAAGTTAAACTTGAAAAATGAAAATAGTGGGGGAGATTTCTTCTAGTTATACAAATTCTTACTAATAAAAAACAGTGTGGTTTTGGTACAAGAATAAACACCTGAGGTAAAATAAGATGCTCAGCCACAGACTCCTATGTACATGGACATTTTTATGACAAACATTTCACCACAAATCATTGGGGAGAAGGCAGATTAGTTAATAGCTGATGTACTTTATGGACCAAAACAAACTGAACTCAAATAGGGAGTTGGAGATCATTTGGGTGTCCATCATTGGAAACAGAAGAACAGGGATGCCTGGATGGCTCAGTGGTTGAGCGTCTGCCTTTGGTTCAGGGTATGATCCTGGGATCTGGGATCGAGTCCCCCATTGGGCTGACTGAGGGGAATCTGCTTCTCCCTCTGCCTGTGTCTCTGCCTCTTTCTCTCTCTCTCTGTGTCTCTCATGAAAAAAAAAATAAATCTTTTTTTTTAAAGGAAACAGAAGAACAGGTGAAATGTAATCAGAGGTACAAAACTGGATGCTATGAAATGGTTAGCAAGGTATTAAGAATCATTTGGCTGTAAAGGAAAGAGCATGGCATCCTGTAACTTTGCTGGTTCCAAGATCTAGGACATCAGAGCACCATCATTACACCTGTGGGTCGTATTTGATGGTAACTTGATGAGAAAAAGGATTTTCTCTGGACAGTGAATTCTCTGACCTGCAAACCCAGAAAAAGAGGCAAAAAAAATTTCCTTTTGTGTCCACTGGAAATTTTCTTTCTTTCCCTTTTGAGATATGTTTGTGTTTAGTTATGGAGAGGATCTAGAGCAAAAGTCAGGTATTAAGCCATTCAACAGAATAAACAAGCTCAGCAAAATGAAGTGCTTTGCTCAAATGGTGCTGAGGACTTTGGACTCCCACTTCTGTTAAGATTCTGGTGTCTGCTTTATTGCACTTTGCTTTATGGCACTTTGCAGATACTGCATTTTTTACAGATTGAAGGTTTATAGCAACCCTGTGCCAAGCAAGTCTATAAGCACCATTTTTCCAACAGCATTTGCTCACTTCGGGTCTCTGTTCACAATTTGGTAATTCTTGAAATATTTCAAATTTGCTCATTAATATTATATTTGTTATAGGGATCTATGATTAGTGATCTTTGATGCTACTAGTGTAACTGTTTTGGGGTACCACAAACCTCACCTATATAAGATGGTGAACTTAATCTATAAATGTTGTATGTGTCCTGACTACTGCTGCACTGACTGGCTCTTCCACCATCTTTCTCCCTTTCTTCTGGCTTCCTGATTCTCCAAGACACAACAATTTTGAAATTAGGCCAATTGATAACACTACAATGGCTTCAAGAGAAAGGAAGAGTCACCTCTCTTCTTATAAATGAAAAGCTAGAATAATGAAGCATAGTGAGGAAGACATGTTGAAGCTGAGACAGACTGAAAGTTAGGCCTCTTGTGTCAAATGTTTAGCCAAGTTGTGAATGTAAAGGAAAAGCTCTTGAAGAAAATTGAAATTCCTCAACAGTGAAGCTAAGAATGATAAAGAAGAGAAATAGCCTTATTACTAATGTGGAGAAAGTTCTAGTGGCCTGGATAAGGATCAAATCAGCCACAACATCCCCTTAAGAGGCAAAGCCTAACGCAAGGTAGGGCCCTCACTCTCTTCAATTCCATGAAGGCAGAGAGAAGCAAGGAAGCTGCAGAAGAAGAGTCTGAAGTTAGCAAGGTTTGATTCACAAGGTTTAAGGAAAGAAGTGGTAACATAAAAGCACAAAGTGAAGCAGCAAATGCTGATGTAGAAGCTGCAGCAAGTTATCTGGAAGATCTGGCTAAGATAATTAATGAAGGTGGTTACACTGAACACAGATTTTCAATGTAGATGAAACAGTCTTACATCAGAAGATTGACATCTAGAACTTACATAGTTTGAGAGAAGTCAATGACCGACTTCAAAGTTTCGAAGGACAGGCTGACTCTCTTGTTAGAGGCTAACACTGATGGTGACTTTAAGTTGAAATCAATGCTCATTTACCATCCTGAAATCCTAGAAACCTTAAGAAGTATGCTAGATCTATTCCACCTGTGCTCTCTAAGTGGATCAACAAAGCCTAGATGACAGCAATTTGTCAACACCAAAATCTCATGAACATTTGCAATAAAACTAAGTGATATTGTGTTCCTATAATCCCCACAATACAAACAGATGAGGATAAGCCAATTGTCATAGAACCTATGGTGACATCTGCAAGGGAGGAAGGACCTATTTGGAGGAATCTTAGAACAGAATTCCTAAAAAGCCAATGAAAAACCTCTGGAGAACAAGCCAACCAATTAGAGAGCAGTAGCTCACCTCAATGCCAGTGAGTGCAAAGCCTCCCAGTAAGATTCCAAGAGGTAGAATGGCATAGTCAGTGGTGTGCTGTTTAACTACTTAAAAACTCTGTTTGCGTTATTTGCCAGTTCCCATGGTGTAAATGTTCCCATCATGGCTCACTGCATGCTACCAACATGGATAAAAAGTTGGGAAGAGAGATAACCCAATCCATACTTCTAAGATGTGAGCTAGCCATGAGCACTGAGAAGGATCAGAGCCCTTTTCCAGGAGTGGTGGCATACTGACTAGAAACTAGTGGAATCAAAACTGAGAAAGACAAGGGTAACAGAAACAAGGGGAAAAGAGGCAGAGATAAAAACTTGGGAATGGAAGAAAGCCAGGAAATCTCATAGAGCAAGCTGCCATATTTTTTAACAGTGAAGGGAAAACAAGAGGGAGCTCTGCAGAGTTTGAAAAGCTACTCTGAACCACACTACCTTCTAAAAGCTCAGGAAAACTAACATCGCATAAAAATGAGCTATAGAAGATCAACCATAGGCAAAACACAGAAAGAACCCAAATGTTCATCAACTGATGAATGGAATATTATTCAGCCATCAAAAAGAGTGAAATCTTGCCATTTGCAATGACATGGATGGAGCTGGAGTATTATTATCCTAAGTGAAAAAAGTCAGAGAAAGACAAATACCATATGATTCCACTCACGTGGAATTTAAGAAAAAAAAAACCAGATGAACATGGGGAGAAGAAAAGAGAGAGGCAAACCATAAAACAGACTCTTAATGATAGAGAACAAACTGAGGGCTGCTGGAGAGGAGGCGGGTGAGGGGATGGGTGAAATAGTTGTGGAGATTAAGGAGAGCACTTGCCATAAACACTGGGTGTTGTATGTAAGTAATGAATTTAAGTTCTACACCTGAATCTAATATAAAACTGTGTTAACTGGAATTTTAAAAGAAAACCTTAAAAAATGAGAAACGGGAAAGTTATCAAGGTAAAATCCAACACAAAGTTATTAGAAGTCATTTAACTTCAAAGTTCTAAAACTTGTTGCACATAAGAATCTTCAGTGAAAAATAAAACAAAAGAGAGACTACTCTTCCTGTGCCATTTGTTCTAGAGAGGAGGCCACACAGCTGACTACCTACAGTGAGTTAAACCAACCTAATCACTGATGTGGATTATAATTCTCTTCAACAGCCTCCTTCCCCTCAGCCAACAACATCCTACACCCTCTACCTTTCTCCCAGTTGCTCAGAGATTTTTACATGAAGGGGTGTCATATGCCAGATTGCCTCATTATAACACCCAAATTACCCATTCTTTTTTTCCCCTCCAAATATTTTATTTATTTATTTATTTATTTATTTATTTATTTATTTATTTAGGAGAGAGAGAGAGAGGGAGAGAGAGAGAATAAGCAGGATGGAGGGGCAGAGGGAAAGAGAGACGCAGACTCCTCACTGAGCAGGGAGCTCAACACGAGGTTCAATCCCAGGGCCCAAGGATTATGACCCAAGTCGAAGGCAGACGCTCAACTGGCTGAGCCACCCAGATGCCCCCCAAATTACCCATTCTATATTGTTTCTTTATGGATCTAAATGAGAGCTGATAAATCTATGACAACACATATTTTCTAATTTTAGCTCAGCAGAGAGTCTTTCCCCAATACTTTGATATAATAGCTTAGTGTTGCATGTTTTCCCTCTGTGATCCTCAGGGACCACCAGTATGGGGATTTAGGTAGGCAAAAGGGAGAGACTGTTGGTCAAATGAGCTTTAATAGTACAGATTCTTTGGTAGCAAACAAAAGAACTCTAGGCAGACTCAAAGAAGGGCTGTGCATGGTCTGAAAGTGTAGGAATCAGGAACCTTTTGGGAGTTGCTATAGCATGGCTTCATTAGCCACGTGTTTAAAATATACATTAGGTAACTCAATTCCAAACAAATTTTGACTATCAAATTTCAGAGAATGAAACTTTAAATGATTTATATTTGGTCACATATCCATTCCCTTGACAAGTAAGTGGGATTTTTATAACTGGCAACTCCAAACTATGAATTTCTCAAGAAGGAAATAAAAGAAGAAAAAACTGCGAAGATTTCCACTAGAGGCCTTTCTTTCTTTTTTTTTCTTTTTTCTTTTTTTTTTTTTTAGAGGCCTTTCTTTAGATCTGCCCAGTTCCAGTCAGCCTGACTGGATGACTTGATCACTTTTGTTGAACAAATTCTAAATGAATTTTAAAGATATTAAACAAAGAGAAATTCAGCCTGAGATGGCTGGTTTGTATGTGGCTTCTGTTCTAACCTGAACTATCCATGTCACTAGATCTGGCAATTCTCTGTGCTCACCTTAGAAAATCCCTCAAACCACACATCACTGATGAAAGATTTTTAGGTTGAGACAGAGAAGACGGTTGTATTATACCCCATGCAGCAAATGAATAAAATTATATTAAGAAACTACCCCTAAGAGGGATGCTTGGGGAGCTCAGTGGTTGACCACCTGCCTTCGGCCCAGAGCGTGATCCTGGAGTCCCAGGATCGAGTCCTACATCGGGCCCCCTGCGTAGAGCCTGCTTCTGTCTCTGCCTCTCTCTCTCTCTCTGTGTGTGTCTTTCATGAATAAATAAATAAAATCTAAAAAAAAAAAAGAAAGAAACTACCCCTAAGAAATAGCAAGTGCTGGAGAGGATATGGAGAAAAGGCATTCCTTCCTTCCGTGTGGATCCCTGTTTCAGTGTCTGAGTCTGGGGAACACGGACCCAGAAACAAACACATGAGCCCATGTGCCCATGAACACCTACATATACACAATGAATTGTCTCAGGGCATGGTGGACATACCCTAAGGTGATCCCCAGTGAGTCACACCCTCAAATACTCCCTCCCCCTTGAATGTGGATGGAGCCTGGGTCTTATTTACAGCCAACAGGGTAAAAGTGATGAGATCCTCACTCCTGGGTTCATGTCACATTATAGGAGACTCAAGAGAGAGAGAGATTCTGTTGTTGGCTTTGAGGAAGCAGACCACCATGTCTGAACTGGGGGTGGCATCACATGGCCAGAAATAATGGCGGCCTCTCGGACATAGGTCTTGCCCCAGGACCACAGCCATCAGGAAAACAAGACCCTCAGTCCTGCATGTGCAAGGAGATGAACTCTGCCAAGAACCTGTGTGTTTGGCAGGAGATTTTCCCATATTTCTCCAGGTGAGAATGTTACCCAGTGACTCCAGGATTGTAGGCTTTGGAGGCTCTGAACAGGAACACCCAGCTAAGCCATGCACAGGCTCTTGCCCCTGGGAAATTCCGAGATAATAAATATGTGTTGCTTTAAGCCACAAAGTTTATGGTACATTTTTATGCAGCAATAGAAACAACTACATTCTCTGTGAAACTTTTCAATCTGAGATAGGGACTTGTTTTTCCTCATTCCTTGCCTAGGACCTTGCTGTCAGGGATCTGCCCTCTGGCCTCTGGGACCAACTTTGTCACCTTGGTTTATCATCTGAGGACAGACAATTTTGTCATCCTTTCTCACTCTTTGTGAATTGTTTCCACTGAAGTCAAATAGGCAGATGATCTTCCAGTTGTCTGATGAATGTAACTGTCTTCATTAATACTTTAAAAAAATTCCTTCTGGAAGGCTTAGCCCAGCAGAGCCAGATTTTCCCAATGTCAGGACCAGGTCAGATCTCACAGGACCTTGCTCCATGGCTCCTTTGGAAAGTCTCTTGGGTTGTAACACAATACTTAACAGTTCTTTTTTTCTTCATGTGTACAAATTCAAGCAATTCTCTAAATTCAAGCAAATTTGAATTCATAAATTCAAGTAATCCTCTAAAATGCTGTAAGGCTGAGACTCTCTCCTCTGTTCCCTAGGAGTGTAGGAGGAAATTTAACATTATTTGGCAGATCTCTACATTTCTAAAGACTGTTCTACAGGCTTCCAAGGACTTTCCTACAGCTATGGAGTGGAACCAGCTTAGCCTTCTCTTATTCTTGCTTTCTGATATCTGCTTTATCTAGCATTTCAGAACTGTTTCCAGTCAAGATTGAAATATTTCTTCCCTGGAGACAAGATACACTTGAGAGTAGTGGGGAAGACTCTTTTGGATCTCAGCATTTCAGTCTGACGGAACAGAGACTCCCCATGTCAGCCCCTATTTCTGTAGGTCAGTCCTGGCATGGACCTTGTAGGCATGTTCCCGTAGGCCAGGCCTCTGCTATGTTCATTAGAGGCCTAAGAAGAGGATTTATCTTTTAAAAAATTCAGAAACCAAAGTAGAATCTTTTAAAATCACTTTTAAGGTATTTATTTCCCTGCTCTATCATCACACTGAAAGTCAGAAAAATTAAAACCCCAATAAAACTGTATTCAACATCTCTTCTCCTGTGAATAACTATGCAAACTACTTTATATATGGCCCCATTAAAAACTCTTTGAGTAGGATCCCTTCGAACTCAATGTCATCACAGTCCACTGCTCTTCCAAAATCAGCAGGGGCCCTGAGTATCCAGGGTAGTCATGCACATGGATCCTTTCCAGGGCAGACTGCTCTCTCAAATACTGGTCTGCTCCTGTCACTCTTGGTCTTGCTATTTTTCTGATTATCAGAGAGTGGTCAGGCATGTTCAGTTGATGCATGTGTCTATTGCCACAGGAAACGCACTTTTGGTTCAGGGTTGGCCCACACTTGGTCTCTCAGCTCACCACTGCCTCGGGCCCTCTTCCCATGCCCAGCCAGTGTTCCCCCAAGAATAACCCCTGTGTTGGAAAAGCTGCTTGCAGGAGTTTGCAGAATCAGCTATGACCTGGGCTGATGGCCACCCACTCATTCTCCAAAGGGCAGCACCTTACCCTGTTCTGGACCTCCTTATGCAGATGACTCACCACTTTCGCTGTGACAATTTTGCTAACTGTGAATCTCAGGAACTTTAATAAAATCCTGACACTTTCTGTTAAATCCTTATCCCAGGAGACTGAATGCCTCAGGTAATATACAATTGCAATATACTTAGAAGAGCCATTGGTGTATTGTTTCTTGAACTCGAAGATTTGCTGCAGGGGTCTTAGGGACACACATCACTGTGATCCCAATTGAATACCTTTCTGGACAAATAATTTCATGAAATCTACTCAATGATCCTTAAACAAAGTCTTTTTTTTTTTTCTTTCTTTCCATTTTACAAATGGGAAAACACCCTCAGAGAAATTGAACGAGCTGTTCCAGGTCACACAGCTATTTATTGACATACCAAGGACTGGATCTGAGTGTGTTTGGCAATAAAATTCGTGCTTTTTCTTTGTCTTTTCACTCAAAGGAGGAGAACTCCTGGACTGATGAGGGGATAAAAAGATTTGTCTTATGAATCTAAACATTGGAAGGCGTTTCTCAAACTAGAATTGTATGCTCCTCGTGCTCAATGAGGATGATTTAGGGAGTTTGCTGGTTCTCTGTACAACTTCTAAAAGTGCGTGATCATTTTGATGCCAATGTGGGAGGAAATGCAATTTTTTTGTATAATATACTTAATTACTTTCTGAGTAACGCCTTGAGATCTTCTGCTGTGTTTGCTAATTTATGGTAAAATTCATTGGCACCAAGTTGCATTACTTTAATTATGAGTTAATGGGAGAAAACACAGGCTGATTTCCTATGTAACACAGCGTAGAGGAGAGGCCAACTGTTGTTGCTCAGCTTGCACACAATGAAGGCCTTGTGGCTTGGATGGAGAAAAGCAGTGACATTTGAGCCACAGAATAACTGTTGAACTCCAGATGAATCTGAACTGTAGCAAAACATTCCAGGCTCCTTTTGTAAGGCTAGTTCAGTGGCAGCAAAGGAACATTAATATGAATTTAATTTTAACCACGTTGAATTTAAACTACATTAATGTGAATTTGAAGTTTATCAGATGTATAGTTTTATTTCTACCTAATATTTTTCTTGGTTTTGTAAGAACTACAAGCATAAAGCATATATACCAATTTTAATGTTTATATATATTTAATATAAGAAGATAATCTTTATTTGAGCATAGTTGATATATGTTACATTAGTTTCAGGTGTACAACATAGCTGTTCAACTCTTCTGTGTGATGCTATGCTCACAAGTGTTAGCTACCATCCGTCACCGTACAACACTATGACAATATCATTGACTATATTCCCTATAGTGTGCCTTTTATTCCTGTGACTTATTCATTCCCCTTCACCCATTTTTCCCATCCACACCCCTCTCCCAGCAACCATCAGTTTGTTCCCCATATTC
Organism: Canis lupus familiaris; assembly: GCF_011100685.1. NCBI lineage: Eukaryota > Metazoa > Chordata > Mammalia > Carnivora > Canidae > Canis > Canis lupus. The sequence goes on from NC_049238.1 coordinate 57,275,801, forward strand.
ATAAGTCTGATTCTGCTTTTTGTTTATTCATTTGTGTTTTTCTCAGATTTTATTTACAAGTGAAATCATATGGTATTTATCTTACTGACTTATTTCACTTAGCATAATATCTTCTAGGGCCGTCCATGTTGTCACAAATGGCATGATCTCATCCCTTTTTATGGCTGTGTGATTCTATCTATCTACACACACACACATACTCTATATGTACCACATATATGCACCACATCTTCTTCTATGGACAAATGGGTTTTGTAATTTTGTGTTTACTCTTGACTTATAACAGAATTCTAGACTTAAAGTGAGAACCTCCCTCTATCTGAGTCAGGATGTCTATGTGTCAGAAAGACCTTTGCATCTCATTGTGTGAGTGTGTAATATTTTCCTACGATTGTTATTAACAACTTGAATTATAAATTATCTTAAATAAAAGGATCCTTATTCTGATTAGCTTATTGAGATAAATTAGTGTTTATATAAATTGAATATTTCTAAAATTTCCAGAAAATAAGGAATTTGAACTTCTAATGTTTTCAATGTAGAATTTAAAAGTATTCTTATTGAGACTAACTAAAAAGTGCTTTAAGAATTTAAGTTCACGGGATCCCTGGGTGGCTTAGCAGTTTAGTGTCTGCCTTTGGCCCAGGGCATGATCCTAGAGGCCCGGGATCGAGTTCCACATCAGGCTCCCTGCATGGAGCCTGCTTCTCCCTCTGCCTATGTCTCTGCCCCCGCTCCCTCTTTCTCTCTCTCTCTCTCATGAATAAATACATAAAATATTTTTTAAAAAAAGAATTTAAGTTCACATAATTTTGGCAAATTTTGCAAATTAACTAGTGTAGTAGTTTTAATTTATTTATTTTTCTTTTTTATAAATTTATTTTTTATTGGTATTCAATTTGCCAACATATAGAATAACACCCAGTGCTCATCCCGTCAAGTGCCCACCTCAGTGCCTGTCACCCAGTCACCCCCACCCCCGCCACCTCCCCTTCTACCACCCCTAGTTAACAAAAAGAGCAGTTGCCATTGCTTTATCAGTGTAAAGTGTAGACTTTTACTCCACATGGGTAAATTCTTCCCAAACTTATGCAGAATTGCCGGCTATATAGACTAGCATTACTTCTACTTAATGTTCAAAATTATGAAAAATATAACTCTGTGCTTTATTAAATAGATTATTCTGATACAATTTTATTTCAACAATAACTATGTTTTGTAGTATGTCAACTTGAAGATAATTTCCAAGATGTTTAGGTAACTTAAACCTTAGCCTGACAATGACTTGAATTAATTAATGGCTACACATTGAATACCTACTGTTTCTAAGTAAGATAAATACTAAAACGACTACCAAGCATAATTTTAACTTCATATGATTTTTCTTCTTCTTATATGCTACAGGGAGACCCTATATTCTTGAGTTTATTAGTGAATGTGTTCATTTTTGTTATTTTGAGAAGTATGAAGTATGGCTATAGTTGTGTTGTATCAATGAGCTCTGCTTGACTGCAAAGATCCTGGTGTGTAAATTATTCACCCCTCAGTTTCCTTTGTGAATTTGAAGTTAGTTTGGTTAAAAGTTAGAATAAATATATGTGTTAAGTCTCTTTTTAACAGCAATAGTTTCAGAGAAATACAATTGTGTACATACTTCTATTTGTCAAGGAAAGGAGGAATATTGTCCTAAAGTACTACTTTGTTTATCTCAAACCCCTCTGCACTCTTGAAGCTAATTGAGGGTCACAAGGAGCTTTACTTATGGATAATAATCATTAATATTTCCTGTGTTGAGGAGCACCTGGGTGGCTCAGTCAGTTAAGCGACTGACTCTTGATTTTGACTCAGATCATGATCTCAAGATCTTGAGATCAAGCTCGCATCTGGCTCCATGCTGAGCATGGAGTCTGCTTAAGATTCTCTCTCTCCCTCTCCCTCTGCCCCTCCCCTAACTCTCTCTCTCTCTCTTTTTCTTTCTCTAAAAAAATTTTTTACCATATTGAAAATTGTAACAAATTTTAAAATGTTTATCAATTCATTAAAAGATAGTGACAATGAATAATATCTTAGCAATGTTATAAATTTAATTTTAACCTCATGAACCCCCTGCGATGGTTCTAGAGGAAAGTATCAGTTTGTTCCCAAATATGAAAGAGTATATTGAAAGACAACATTTTAAATGGATTTTATTTGTGTTGGTTTAGAACACTTCAGTTTGAAAAGTAGATAATATTTAACTTCTTTGAAAGTATGCTTAATTTCATTGTGCATTATTTCCTGATTTACTGTTTATTGCCTTCAGCTACAATGTGGAAGGTTATTCTTTTTTTGGTGCAATCTGCCTAGAACAACAAAGATTCTGTGTCTACCAGAATAATCTTCCATGGTCTATGTTGACATTGGCATGTCCTTGATTTCACACTTAGGAAAGAACTAAAGTTCTTTACAATCGTGTTATTGTCTCTCTCTCTCTCTCTCTCTTTCCCTCTCTCTCTCTTAATGTTTTATCAGCAGTTTGAAATGAGTAGCCAAGTATTGTTTCTATTGTAAATGTTCAAATTTCCTGACAACTTGACTTTTGCCTTCCTTAAATCAAATTCTAAATTTAAAATAAAATTTTAAAATAATTTTTTCTAGATATCTTTTGCATCTAAAACTACCTTGGAGGTTTCCTAGAGATGCCCTGGAAAAGTACAACATTTGTTTTTTCACTTTATAAAGAGAACTGTTAGAAATAATTGGATTCTTTTGATATATTATTATTGACAAGTTGCACTGGTAGAGTTGTCAAATTGGAAGAGATGCTTAGCCTTCTTTCTTCTTATGAGTAACATTTAACTCATAAATGTTACTAGTATAAATATTTCCATGAGAGGGTGCTAGAAATTTGTCAGTTCACTTACTGTCTATGATATGTTGCTGTTGATCAGTCCGGGTGCTGCTTTGACTCATATCAGGCAATGGCATAGGGTTCTTAGCTGTAATTTCAATTACTGGAGGTTGACATCAGTTACTTATGGAGTCTATTAATATACATGCTCAGGACCTACTCTAAACTTGCTAAATCTTTTACATAACATTGACCTATTCTTTTGCTGTTGTTGTTACTTTAAAACATTTTATAATTCTTATAATATGAAAGTGTCAGTAAAATTGGTTTGAAGATTCTAAATATAGACAATGTTTAATTTTCAACCCCTGCCAATTTCCATATTCATTACATGGGCAGATGTTAATATTGCACTGAATAATTTTTTGTTTTCAACATAGTATTTAACTTTAAGATAAAAAACCATGTATCTGAAACATAGTTATGAAAATACCTATTTGGCTTTTAGCTTCTATCAAAAAGACTCTTCTTTTTAGGTATTAAGATATTCTTGGTATATTCTTACTATGGGCTTGGTGATTCATGTGTTCTTATGTCAATAACATTATGGGTTATATCTGAAGATTTTTTTCTCTGTAAGGCTTATAAGTTCCCTCAGTTTTTAACCAGAATTATTTTTTGTTCTTTTTTGATATTTTGGGTGGTTCAAAACAGGGAGTAGCATAAACCAGTCTTCTGTAATTCTTCAAGGAGGACCGGAGGGTTGAGGACAAGTAAGGAAGAACTGAACTGGCCTGAAAGAGAGACCAGCAGGGTTTTGTGCTGCCCTGTCTGAGCATCAGCCTCATGGGAATCATCCCTGGCCTATCCGGACTTGGGCTCCACATTCTGCCTCCTATTTTGCTCTGACTTCTACATGTTGAAAATAACTCAGCCAGACGTGCCCACATACTCTGTCTTCATGCCTGAATGTGATTGCCCTGCAGAAAGCTACACTGACCACTCCTGTCCCTCCTTTAACCACACAGGCAACTTTAGTTGAGTGATAGCACCTCCAGGAGTAGATCCCTGCCACCCTGAGCAAATGATGCTGCACTGCTTCTCTCTGCTCAGTGGTCTGCCCCTGCACAGCTGACTGTGGATTCTGTTGCTGTGACTGGGCTAGAGGAAGAAGTAGTAACTGTTTAATCTATAGCACAGTGTTTGAAAGCATGGACTTTAGAGCCAGACATTGCTGTTTGAATCCTGGCTTTACCAGCTTAATATCAAGGGCAGATTGCTCATCATCTCAGAAACTGTATCTGTAAGGTAGTATGTATTTGCAGATTCAATGAGATATATGTAAACTAGCACTTAGTAAGTATCCAATTAATGGTGAGTTTTATATAGGAAGTCACTTACATTAACTACTCTGGGGAGGAGGCAAAGCCCAGGTTTTGCTCAGCCATCTTTTCTAACAAATTTTCATAGTGAAACTTCATGGCTTTAATTACATTCTCAGTAACTTCTTTTGGGGGCCAGGGGAGTAACAATACTGTAGTTTTAAAGTAGATGTGATCAATCAGGTATTTACTACTAAGTATATACTATGGCATGATATTATATTCTAGAACCTTAAGAAGGCTTAAATTCTGTGTAATACTACAAGGTCTAGGCCTCCCCCTGCTGATTCATTTCTGCCCCACCTCCGTCCCTGAAACTGCCTCCCCAGCTGCCTTCGTGGGGCCATCATGCAGGGCAGGGCCTTGACATTGTTCCTAAACTTACTTCTACTTTTACAAGTTGTTCTGTGTCTGTGCTATTTCTTGGTTGCAACATAGTCTGGAATGACAGTCCTCAAGTAGAACATATACCAGTTGCCTCATCATGGTGTGTGTTCTTATACTTTATGCCCATTGTTAACTTTTGTAAGTTCCCAGTGATGCTAGAGACTAACCCCTGACTCAGGGAACTATATGATCCAGACAGAAATAGAAAAAGGGAGTGTTGGAGGGGCACCTAGGTGTCTGATTCTTGGTCTTGGCTCAGGTCATGATCTCAGGGTCCTGAGATTGAGCCCTGCGTTTGGTTCCTTGTTCAGCATGGAGTCTGCTTGAAAATCCTCTCTCTCTCTCTGTCCCTCCCCACTCACATGCACACTCTCTCATTCTCTAAAATAAATAAATAAATCTTTAAAAAAACAAAGAGAGGGAGAGAATTGGAGTTGGAAGAGACTGTTCATTCCAGAGTTGCCAACTGGTTTCCATGGGCAAAGGTCAGTAGGCCTACTTTGTTTGGCTGACATACAGCTTGGAAGAAATTAATTTGACACTAGTTTTCCAGTTAAAAGTGCTTTACACAGGCTTCTTTACTTACTCATATCTAACCATACCCTTTAAGCATTTGTGTTTAACTGAAGACCTTCATTTTATAGATAAACTAAAGTTGAAAGAGACATGTGCCCAAGGTCACAAAGACTTAAGATGGCAAAAAAAAAAAAAAAAAAAAGAGAGATGTGCCAAGTGCTCTAGCAGTTAGGAGGAAAAAGACTTCTTAAATAACCTTTGAAAAACCAGCGGAGACTCCTAGAGGAGGTGGGGGCACTTGGTCGGAGGCATGTGCAGACATCGGTTAGCAAATGAAGGGGTTCTAGGCTCTGATATGTTTGAAGGGAGGGAGAGTGGTTAATCCCACTGCTCTCTTACTTTATTGGGGCCTTTCAAATGTTAGCCAATTACAGAGTGAAGTGCCTTGGTATTGGATTAAGAAGGTAGTTGAAACGATAAAGAGAATGAGTGATGGAATTAGGAGGGAGAGAAGGAAAATAAATAATTGTGATAAGGATGATAAGGATGGGGTTGGGAGAAGAGACTCAGGGGACGACCATGAATGTGAGGGGTTTTGTAAATAAATAGGTTTAGATTTAGAGTTTTTCAAAGGTGAGCTTTTGTGGGATTAACTCAGCTCTGTGGCTCTGCAGAAGCAGAGGAGTCACTGAACATGCTTTCTGGCTGAATCTCTTCCATCCCTTTTGGGAAGGTTTTCCATAATTTTAAGTCAGTTATTCACCCTTTTGAGGTATACAGTGTGATGCGGTGACGAATGTATACAGTTGCGTGACCACCGCCACAACTGTGATCTAGAACACTTCCGTCCCCCAAAGCATTCTCTGATGGTCCTTGGCAGCCAAACCCCTTGCCACGTGCACCTGCTGGCCAGCACTGCTCTGCTTTCTATCACTACAGTTTTATCTGTTCTAGAGTTTCCGATAAGTGGATGGTACCTTACAGCACGTAGTCTTTTATGCCTGGTTTCTTTTATGTAGCACAATGATAATTTTTGAGATCTGTCCATGTTATGTGGGTCTATAGTTGGTTTCCCTTTATCACTGAGCAATATTCCATTGTATGGATATGCCTCAGTTTGTTTATCTGTTCACCAGTAGATGAGTCAGTACCTTTGGATTCTTCCCGGGTTTGTGCCATTATGAATTAAACTATCACAAAATAAAATGTAGTGAAGAATTGCATGTAGGTCTTTCTGTGGACATGTGGTCTCATTACTCTTAGGTAAATAGCCAGGAAAAGACTGTTGGGGTATTTGTTAAGCATGTTTAACTGTATAAGAAACTGCCAAACTGCTTTTCAAAGTGACAGCACCCCTGTGCATCCCAGTTATATATCTGTGAGGCTCTGGCTGCTGTGCCTCCTCACCAGCACTTGGTTGTGTTTTTTTTTTTTTAATTTTATTTATTTATTTGAGAGAGAGAGAGAGAGAGAGAGAATGAGCAGGAAGAGGAGGGAGAAGCAGGCTCCCCACTGAGCAGGGAGCCTGAAGCAGGCCTCCATCCCAGGACCCCGGAATCAAGACCTGAGCCGAAGGCAGACGCTTCGGCGACTAAACCACGCAGGCGCCCCAGCACTCGGTATTATGAGTGTTTTTCATTTTAGCCATTCTAGAGGATGTATTGTGGTATCACGCTTGGTTTTGTTGCTGTTGTTCGGATTAAATTTCGAAGTACTGTTTCTCAGGTTTTTTCTCTTATGGTTTTTGCTGTGTCTAGGATGTCTAACCCAAGATCATGAAGTTGGCTGCCTGTATTTACCCTTAAAATAAGTGCTTTCTGGCTTAATCTTCGTGCCCTCAGCTTAACTCTCCTCTGTCTTTATGCACATAGTGAATACAAACACTTCACATATCATAGTAAATGTGATGAAAATGTGTGTTACAGTTTTAAATTAATGCCTGGTGTATACCTCCTTTACTACCTTGTGTCTGCATTGCCTCCTATGGGCTTGTTTGTGCACAGCCAGTCAGGCACATAGAATTTTCTGGAGTCTTCTCTCCTACATAGCTGTCTCCTCATGCTCCAGCAGGGGGCGTTAGTTTATGTTACAGCAGTCAAGCAGCTAATTATGACTGCTGATGTGACTTTCACAGAGGACACTGACATTTGCTAAGTGCGTAGGCCAGGCCCCTGTCCAAAACCGTTTTATAGATCTTAACTAACTTAATCCTCAAATCCCCAAGGAAGAAAATGAAGGCTCCAAGACTTCACGCTCCGTATGATAGCAAGTTTGAGGCAGGGTCAGTGAGATCCCGAGTGGCTTAATGCCAGTGCTTTGCTCTTCCCACTGTAATAAACTACCACAGGCTGTGGCTGGAGTCTTATGTGATTGAACACATCCTGGGAAACAATATCCACCTGATTGTTGCCTTTCTCAAATCAGGTGCTTCTCCAGTCTCAGTTCAGACACCTGATTCTAAAGTCCTGCAGCGGGGGCCTTTCAATAGTTTCCCAAAGGATGGCCCTTAGCCCATAGATAGAGACCCACCTGTATCAGCAGGGCCACAGAGGAAGGCTGTGTAGTTTGTGCACTGCTCAAAAGTACACAGCTAAGGGGGAGGTAGGGACTGAATTCCAGCCTGCTTTTGTCCTGTGGGTCCAGGAGGCTGTCTTCCGAGAGCATCCTCTTTAGTTCCCACAAGGGCACTGTGTCTGCGAGTAGTGGCCCTGTCTTTCAGGTGAAGCTGGCTGACCCCTGCGATCCAGGGGATGCACATGTGCTGCCCTTCACTTAGTCACCGCATCCCACCATCCGGGCCATAGCGATGGGCTGAGGCCTGAGCAAATGATGCACATCAGGGGATCCTTGGCCAATAAGGCTTTGTTTGGAGGCTTCTGTTTGAGGGCTGCGGGTGTCTTTTTTCCTAAGGTGAGCACTGGGGCTGTGGCTGCCAATCTTGCAACTGGATGGGGCTTGATAATGAGGTTCACTCAACCAAAACGGGTCTAAAAATGCAGAGAGAAAACCCTGTTCTGGTGACTTTGTTGAGCTCTTGGTCGGGTTATTCCTGAAGCCCATATCTACCCACAGACAGTAGAGTAACATGTACCAACGCATCCTCTGTTTTCCTTAGACAGTCTGGCTGTCGGTTGTGACCAAGAGTGCACTAACTAGTCTACATAGCACCCTCAGGCCTGCTCCCCGTACCCCTTCCTGGCTCTGTGTTTCCATCACAGCACCTGTCACCCTCTCATACGACATTGTCTATTTATTTAGTTAATTGTTTTTATGCCTCCACTCTTCACCCCTGCTCTTTAACAGCAAGGGATTCATCTAGTTTGTCCATTGATCGGTGCGCAATCCCTGAAATGTATTCTTAGCACATAGCATACGTTTAATAAGGTGCTGTTGAATGACATAGCTACTCGATGGATAATTAAAGATTACTAAAATGCCATATGCAGAACTGGAAACCAGCACAGTTCTAAAGTTAACCAAGGACCAGCCTTCTAATAAGATACGTGGCTGCTTGCCCGTGTTTGGAAACTGTGCTCACACACATGCAGCTTGTTGGCCTTCCAGCAATTTCAGGGAGAGTGCTTAGTTAGTGTTATGTCATCAAGAGTGTTTTAGGTTGGTGATGCTACTCAGTTGGAACTGTTTTTAAACATGCTTTAAGTATTTTTAATGTATTTACAGAATGATTGTTAGATTGTACTTTGCTTTTTGTTGGTATATCTATTATTTATCACTCCTTGGATTTTTATTTTATCTTTGCTTCTTTGCTATCATGAGCTCCTTTTCTGGAGGAGAGGATGAATGAATTAAGGGAGGTGGGCAGGCCATGGTGTCTTTTATCTCTCATATGTGCCATAGTCAGGAGACATGGAGAATCTCTACTTTTTTGGGAAATTGTGACCCATGTTTCTCTTCTATTCTATTACTTCTTACAGGAAAGACCACAGAATCTGGCACTTAATCCAGTGAGGTCCTTACATGGATCCTATCAGTCTGGCATTTCAGATTTATCTTCCATCATAGAATCGGATACCTTTGTTTCTCTGATGGTGCCTTACTCAGAACCCTGGTAGGAGTTGGTGGTTGCTTTTCACTGAAGCTAACTATCAGCCTGTCATCTTGTCTGAGCTCCCACCATTAAGACATTTATCGTTTGGGTTACCAAGCCTTTTTGCGACCTATAATTTCTGATGTCTTCCTCTTTGGTTCCAAAAGGGTGACAGGGGTGTGGAGGAAAGGAGGAAGAAGTGGGGTGGGAAAATCAGCTCTCTTTTCACTTCCCTTATCCTCATTGCACTCTTCTGTGAGCCAGCATGTCATAGCTAGTCTCAGCCTACTAATGTCACAGGGGAGCAGGGGAGCTTTCTCAGGTTCGGGTATAAGACTCTGTGTGGACTGGTTGGCAGAGCAATGTGGGGGGAAGCCAATGGCCATCCACACAGCCTGAAGTGCGTGGCTTGGCCGCACAACCTCACTCTCTGGTAGTGCTTCTAAGAAATGCAGATGTGATCACACCAAAGCCGTATTTTCTGTAATTGTCCAGTCCATATTATTTCTTCTTATATAGCCGAGTAGATTCTTGACCTAGAGAGTCCCAAATCTGTACAAGCGAGAAATTACCTCCTGAGGATTAGAGCAACCACCTCATAAGGGATCTCAAACCTCACCAGGCAGAGAGGCTTGAGTGAAGAGATGGGGCTGTTAGTGGCTGGGGAGACAGGAGCATCAGGCCCGAGGCAGCTCCAGGCCACTGGCTGTGACTCTTGTCTATCCCCATCAGCTGCTGCACTCACTCTGAAATAACACCACCCATTCACCCTGACACAGAGGTTGGCCAGGCCTAGGGCCTCCCTCCCTCCTCTCGTCAAACCAGGGCCACAGCTGGGGAGGAGCTATTCTGAGGGAAGGCACGGTCTAGGAGGAAGGAGATGAAGAAACACATGGGTATATTTTTCTGAGTCATTTCCTTTTTCATTCCCATCACTACTGAACTGGAACAGAGCAATCTTCTACACAGACAGCTACTTACTAAAAGATGGCCCTGGCATCTGTGGTCCACATCAGCCTAATAGGAACCCTGCTGGTTGACATGCCCTGTTGCAGAAGGAAGACTAAGGAGGTGTCTGAGCAGGAGGATGTGGGCACTAGAGAAAGGGCAGGGGGGTTCAGAAGCTGAAAGGGGCTGGGAGCTCACTCCTCAGGTTCCTCCTCCTGTCTTCCAACCTTTACACCTGATGGCCCAATGCCCAGGGACTTCACCAGTCCCCCTAGATGGCCAGAAGTAGAGAGGAGGAAAACAGGACCACAGGGATGGATCCCAGGGTGACCTTTAGAACTGGAAGCCACTGTCGCAAACAGCGTTGAGGACTTTGCCTCTAATAAACCTAAAAAAGTGAGTGCAGCAAGGGCCTCATCAGCCTCTGTTGCCATGTTTACTCTGAGATCATGATCAAATGCAGCCAGCATGCACAGAGGGAAGAGGACAGGGGCTTGCGAGGGGTGGGCACAGCCTCGATGCACGCTCTACGGTCGGTATTTGCACAGGAAATGCTGCTGCTTGCTGCAATCATTGCTCTCCCAAGCTAAAAAATCTGTAAGAGAATAAACAGATGAAAAGAACAAAGAAAAAAGAAAATAAACACGTTCTAACCCATCCGGCTCTGTACTGCACTTCCCTGTGTTACTTGAGTGCTTTGCTTGGAACCCCGGGAAGGCACTGCCATGGTTAATCTCATGTGTCCACTGGGCTGGGATGTGCGCCCAGGTGTTTCGTGTGAGGGAATTTTTTTATTTAGCTGTGATTGGTATTTAAATTAGTAGACTCTGAGTAGAGCAGATTACCCTCCATAATGTGCATAATCATCCAGTGAAAAGATGGAGTTTCCCCAAAAAGCAAGGAATTCTGCGTCCAGGGTGCCCCCCGGCCCCGGACTGTGACATCAGCTCTGCCAGGCTGACAATCACATGAGCCAGTTCCTTAAAAGAAATCCATTTCTCTAGGGGCATGTGGGTGGCTCAGTCAGCTAAGCGTCTGCCTTTGGCCTAGGTCATGGTCCTGGGATCCTGCGATCAAGCCCCGCATTGGGTTCCCCACTCAGCAGGCAGTCTGCTTCTCCTTCTGCTCCTGATCTCTCTCCTCTCTCAAATAAATAAATAAAAATTTTAAAAAAATAAATAAAATACAATTTAATAAAAGTGTTCCTCAGTCAATTCTCCATGTGCCTTGGAGCTTCTCTCCTAACACTCTTAGCAGCTACAACGTCCACTTTTGCTTGGTTAACTCCAGTGATGGGGTTCTCACTACTTCCCGGAGGTAGCCCATTCTATTTTTGAATAGCGTTAATTGTTCACAATTTTCTCCCTTAATTTAGACAGATATCCACATTTTGTTAGCTTCTACCTATTGATCTTGGTTGTGTCCCTTCTATCTGGACTGTCTTACGCCTTTCACAGCAGCGGTTGGGGTCTCTGCAAGTCTGGGAGAAGCCCTTCCTTCATCTGCGAGGAGACCTTCTCCTTGTGAAGGGTCGGGACCTGGCCTCAGAGTTTGTACCTTACCCACCATTCATCCTTTGCTGTTGGAAAGTTTTCTTGCTCTTTTTTGTGCATATAAACTTTATTCCTTAGAGAGCAGCCCCCCTGCCTCACGTCCCTGAGTCCTCAGTCCAGGTCTTTCCCAGACCCATTTCCTGCCCAGGAGCGGTGCCCTGGTGACACCATGATGGCCCTTTTAAACCCAATGTCTTTGGCATCAAGTAGCCCCTTTATCTTTGATATTCTGTTTCCTTGTTTTATAAGGGAAATGTTCCACATCATTATCCGCTGTGGTTCTCAAATGTAAGGATTTTATGGGTTATGTAGCAGTCTGGAGACAGTTTTGGTCAAAACGACCTGGGGTGGTGGTGGATCTACTGACATCAGGGTATCCTGAACCTACGATGACAGGACAGTCTCCACAACAAAGAATTATCCAGCCCCAAATGTCATTGGTACAAAGGTTGGAGACTAACTTATTAGCATAAAAAGCCCAGAATGAAAGCAGACAAGAGAAACCAGGAGACTCACGTGATCATGTGCAGCCTGCAGCTGAGGGTCTGGGCCCTGCATTTTGGGGACAAAATCCAGGGGAACAAAGAAGAGGGAAGAATGCAGGCAAAGATGAGGTCCTGTGCCTCCCAGGGACCCCTGAGTATCAAGAAGTCCGAAAGGAGTCCTGCATGTTTGCTCCCGGTAGTCGGGGTTTCCCAAAATGTGGCATCTTTCCCCTTCATGGTATGAATATAATAGGATTTTAAAATAAGCCTATTTCAGAAAAAAAGTGCATGGATGTAAAGAACCTATTAAGTAAACAGATGAACCACTGGGCCATTGATACGGCCGAGACTGTAAAGTGGTCACAGATGACTGAAGGTCGGTACACCATGTCTGTGGCAAGACCACCGTCCTATAGAAAACAGAGTTGTTGGTGTGGATGGGCGATGAGGAGCGGACGGTCCATATTTGCTCTTACAGGTAAAGGGCAGGGCTATGATTTAGGAAAAGGCAAGGGACAGCACGTGAGGACTTACTGTTCCTGGCGCTTATGTCCGCACAGTACATGTTCTCGCCCATGGACTCACCAGACCAGCTTTTGTATAAATATAAGGCCCCATCGATCCACTGCCACTGCTGCCTCTGCAAGTGACCAGAGATGGAAGATAGTCAGCCAACAGGCCTCCTGCTCACAGGCTCATAGCCAGGGGCTCCTCTCCAGCCCTCTGAATACTTGTAAAAATTTGTCATTGCAAAAATAGGGGAAGCACAGAAATGTGCACGGAATGAAAAATAGAAAACTCATCCCATTTAATCAGTGAGAGAAAAACATTACTAATATTTTGCCATATTTACTTCTGGTATAAATATTTTTCTCGACCACAACAGTTTTATGTGCTACAATATGTGGCGAGCTTTAAGATACCTCTTCAACTATGCATATTGCTTCCTAAACATTTTTAAATGGCAATTATGTACTATAATTTACCTTAATTCTATTGATGATTGTTTCTAATTTACAATTATTATAAAGAACACTGCCATGAACAACTTTGTTCTGAAGCTGTTTCTGTACTTAAACATATTTTCTTAGTTAGAAATCAGAAGTAGAATGTTTGGGTCAAAGGGCATGAATATGTTGAAGGTACTGATATGCATTTTGTCAAATTACTTTCCAAACACTTTCCAGTTGTAGGAATTTAAGTCTCCATCTACTGGACAATTTCTTTCTTTCTTTTTTTTAAGATTTTACTTATTCATGAGAGACACACAGAGAGAGGCAGAGACATAGAAGGAAAAACAGCCCTGCGGGGAGCCCACTGAGGACTTGATCCCAGGACCCCAGGATCACCACCTGAGTCAAAGGCAAATGTTCAACCACTGAGCCACCCAGGCTTCCCAGGACAATTTCTTTATAACTTTAAAAATATTATTCACTGAGGGGCTCCAGGGTGGCTCAGTTGGTTAAATGTCTGCCTTGGCTAGGGTCATGATTCCAGGGTCCTGGGATAGCCTGGAGGTGAGCTTTCTGCTCAGCAGAGAGCCTGCTTCTGCCTCTTTCTCCCCCTCTGCCCATTTCCCTCCCCTTGCTTCTGCTCTTGCATGCTCTTGCATTCTCTTTCTATCCCTCACACTTGCTCTCTCTCTTTCTCTCTCTTTCAAATAAATAAATACATCTTAAAAAATTATTCATTAATACAAAGCAAAAGCTTGATAATCTTACAAATCAAATTATATTGCTATTTTAATTTGCATTTCTTTGATAACTAGAGACATTATTTCAAAGGATTTTATTAGCTATTTGCTTTCTTCAGTTATAAATGCAGAAAATCAAATCTATCAGGCTTTCCCAAGGGGGCATCTGTGGACCAACTCTGAAGTTACCTTTTGTGGGTCATGCAGGCCGATCCACACAGGCTGGTTTATTTGGAAGCCCCTTATGTACTTTGCTACCATGTTGGCTTCCTTTATATTCTGGAGAGATGCCAGGTGGGCTCCGTTTCCATACAACTGACACTCGAGCTGTGGGCAAGAAATTGTGCTAATCAACTCTTGAGGTTTAAAAGCATTGTCCTCATCCCAGAACCCTGGTGCACCAAGCAGCATGGAGTGTGCAGCCCCATCTCCTCCAGAACTTGAGATCTAAACCCCATAGCACTTCCTGTCTCCATAGGAGAAAATACAATGGTCACAAGTGTGAGATCTCAGAGGAAGAGGGAGCCCGAGGCAAGGTTGTGAGCTTTAGGGTCAGTGGAAGTGCCTGGGCTCCTCCTGTTCTTGCGTCATGTTACCTCAACAAGTCATGACCTCTCTGAACTTTCCTTACCTGCTACACAAGGGAGTTTGTGAGGATATAATTGCTATAATTACATATTATAATTCTGCATCGCAAAAAATCTAAGAAATCACTCATTATAAAATGTGCCTTTTTTGTTCATGTCCCACCAGGAAAGAAAGAAAAAACCACTGCCACTTTATCTAAATAAGGGAACATTTGATTTTGGAGGTGTTTAAACGTGAAAAGAATGTGTCTCAGAGCAGATAGGATAGGGTAGTGTTCTTCATGGAGCACCTCCAATATGAAGAGCATCTCACACACGCTGTCCCACTGAATTCTCACACCAGTCTTAGGAAGTAGGAACCACCTTTAGTTTATGGTGGAGAAACACATGATCAGAAAGGGGTGTTAGACTTAATTGCCCAAGAATAGAGCCCAGGTCTGCATAACTCTCAAGTTCCATTCTGTTTTACTTTAAATTATTCTGGCCCCCATATCGCACAAGAATAACACGTGTAAAGTGTAAACAAGTGCTCTGTACATTATTTTGTACCAAATAGGAATAGTGTAAATTGTCTAAAAATGAGTGATGCCTCCTTCAGGAGACAGGAGACTCCTCAAATGTTGGTTTAGAATTGAAGATCTTGTGTTAGCTACTTTTTCATTCTAGATGAATGTGCCTGTTTGCTTTTCCTCAGCAGTAGCCACAGGACTTAACCTAGTTGGATTTCTGAGTGCCTTCATCCCAGTTAAGCTAGACTAGGGACTGGTGTGGAAGCATGCAACTATCTGCTCTGTGGCAACTTTTAAAATCTCAGCTCCAGACCCAAGTTTGTTTTACACCTGTATGCTTTTTTGGATCCCAAATTCTTGTTCTTCAAAGAGGCTACTTTCATACCTGTTTAAGAGATTTGACCTGGATTTTTCTTGTCCATTACTGAATGATAATCACCTTTTGTTTCAGGTATTGGATGGAACATGGGGTATAACTATAACTGGAAATTTACGTCCAATTAAATAAAACAAACTTTTTATATCTACATGTCATATAGCTATATAAAGATATAGACTTATTTTATGCTCTTTTGTTACAGGATCTGCCTACATGATAAAAATTAATTTAATACAACTCAATTTAATAAAAACAGGGTCTTGGCTGTGGTCGCTATTCCAATGCTTCCCTTTGGTATCTTGCTCATGATTAGATGTGGCTAGTATTGGATGCTCATGCAGTCCTCACATTTGCAGCCACTTTACAACACTAAAATGCTTTCATACCCCTAATTTCATTCAACTTTGGAATATGTGATACACAGACGACAGATGACCAGTCAAAATTTAGTGAGAGTACCAGTCACAAAGGATTCCTGGGACAGAAGAGGAAGCAGGTTCCAAGGGGTTGAGTGAGATTTTGCTCCAAGTCCACACTCCTGATAGTGATGGAACCAGGCCTGGAACTCAGATCTCTCTTTCTGTGTCCAAGATCAGTTCCTCCTGTCATCTTCCTGGTGCCTCCAGACTCAGGGTCTTGAGAACTAAGATTGGCCCTCAATATTGGCAACTAGTCAAAGAGCAGCAGTGGCTATGCAAAGGTTTTTTGGGTCTTTTTCCAGCACCTTCTCTGCACTCTGTTCAGGAGTGGTTAACCCTGCTAAGGCTCTGTATCAATTCTGCGGGCTGTTTTTGCCCTCAATTGAGCACCCAGCATGTGCCACAGGCAAGTCATTTTAACAAATACTTCTGACAAGCCCATGAGATAAAGTGTCATTTAATTTTACTTACTTTTTAAGGTATTTTATTTATCTGTTTATTAATTTGAGAGAGAAAGAGAGAGCATGAGTGGGAGACAGAGGCAGAGAGAGAGGGAGAAGCAGACTCCCCACTGAGCAGGGAGCTCCACACGTGGCTCAAATCAGGATCCTGGGATCATGACCTGAGCCCAAGTCAGTTGCTTAACTAACTGAGCCACCGAGGTGCCCGTGTCATCCCCATTTAAAAGCAAGAAAACAGGTAAAGTGAGGTATAGTTTAACTCTATAAGGCAGACTCATGATTTAAACTCAGGTCAATATTACTCCCAAGTCCCTAGGTATCTTCCTCTTTGTTTTGGTAGAATTCATGTTGGAATCTCTGGAAACAGCAGTACAGGTGACCTTTCAGAATTTCATAAAGTTGCTTCTCAAGAATTGAGGAAAAGTTGGTTGCTCTCCATTAGCTTTTTTTCTTTTAGTGAATAGTGTCTGGGAAACTCCTTCTTCATGTAGTTCTCTCTCTCTCTCTCTCTCTCTCTCTCTCTCCCTCTCTCTCCCTCTCTCTCTCTCTCATTCACATCACAAAGGAAGCACTGCATTAGGGCTGACTTCCATGGGTTTGCTCCACTAGTTACTCTGGGTGTAATCGGGGTAACATCACTTTTGCTTACACTGCGCTGAAATTTTCTGTTTCAACATCACAATCTTGCACTAATCCTGCACTTTCTAAGGCCACAGAAGACTTTGCATCCTCAATAGCTATAACTTGGTAAGTGCTCCATCATTGCTGAGTTATTTGTATACAGAGTTCTGAGGCCATACTGGGCCCAGATCACATCACTTTTCCCCATAAGGTGCCCCCAGCCAGTCATGTCAGTTAAACCATCACGACCCCGAGAAACAGCGGCATGGGCTCCCCACAATCCTCTGGGGTGGAGCGCCTACCTGGGTATCTTCAGTGAAACAAAACCAGTAAATTTGTTGGGTGGTGTAGACAATGAAGCCTTCCATTTGTTTAGATTGCTTCATTATCTATCGGGGGTTCTGAAGACTATGTCCCAGGCCTGGTAAATCTGGTACAGCAATTCAATGATTCTTTCTATAAGGTCTTTATCTTCTTATTCTCCTTCTCTTAGTTTATCTCTGTCCTTCTTACTGACAGTGACCTCCTTGAGGGTAATGGCTGTTTTTTGTTCAATTGTACATCTTCACAACCCATCTAGGGTCTGGGCATATAGCTCATGCTCCACCAATGCTTTTAGAACTGAGTGAGTTGAAACACACAACTGCCCTCTCTCCATTTCAGCATAGAGACGACTCCTCAGAATGCCAAGGAAGGACCCTTAGTTCTGAGTCGCACGAGATCTGCAGCTCTGAGTGGCCTCTGCTTTAGAGATCCCTAAGTGTGGGGCCAGATTTCTTACCTCAGCCTCAGACCAGTTTTTCAGCTTCCAGAAGTATCCATAGCAATTGGACTTGTAGTAAAACCATCCAGGAGCACAGCTGGGTCTCATGATGATGTCTGCACAGACACCAAAGGCAATCACAGTCATGATGGCAAAAACAATCAATTACCACACTAGTCAGTTTACAAAATGAAGAGGAGGCTGGTGCCCTGGAAGGACCCTGCTATGCTGCCAAATCTTTATACTGTTAATCTTTCTCTCAGCCTTCTCCAAAGGGAACCATGGCCTTTAGAAGGATAACTGTGCATTGGAGAAAAGGATACAATCAGATCTTTGGGGGATTACTGGACACCGGTTCTGAACTGACACTAATTCCAGGAGACTCAAAAAGTCACTATGGTCTGCCAAAGGAGGGGGCTTATGGAGGTCAGGTGACCACACAGTTTTAACTAGGATTATTTCATGGGGTCTTTGGGACCCCAAGGCCATCCTGTGATTATCTCCCCAGTTATGGAATGCAGAATTTGAACAGACATATTCAGTGACTGGAAAAATCCCCACATTGGTCCTAAGATCAAACAGCCATAATTGAAGGCAGCACAAGAGTGGATGAGTGGCATAGATTGGTAGTGCTGGTTTTGGCTAGGGGGGACAGGACAGGTTAGATGCCAACTTGGATGGAGCTTGAGGATGCGTGAGCTGAGCTGTAAGTCAGTAGCAAGGGGGCAGATGAGGCAAAGGGAGTGTGTGAGCAGAGGAATGGGCGCAGAAATGTGTCAGCTGTGCACAGCAAGAGCAAGCACTTAATTTTGCCTTAAGTACAGGGAATCTTTCAGGCAAACATGGTGGAAAGGAAAAGAAGAATCAAGGCCTGGAAGCCAAGGAAACCATGACAGAGAGAGGCACAAGTTCTTTGTGCTAGTGGATTAGTGAGTGGGCTACGATACCATATCTGAAGGTTTAAAAAACAAGAAGGTGGCTGAAAATGCAGAGGGCCTAGATGTTAAAGGGAATGCCAAGCTGGCAAGTTTGGGCTTTGTGATCATGTGGCTGTGCTCCAATGCTAGAGATGAGTGCAAGGCTCTTTCTATTCCTAGTGGATGTCCACAGACTGTTGTCACAAAGCAAGCATTTCCTCACTCCCCTCTCAAGTGACACTACTGTCACTTGTTTGCCTCATTTCCCTGTTCTATTTCATCCCTCGCCTATAAATCTCTAGGAATTTCCTAGCTTTCACATAATCTCCTTACTCTGGCTAGCATGTGAGGGCTTTCATCACCTAGTCCCAGCTGGATCTTCCTAGGCTGCAACCCCAGGAATTCTTTACAATTACGGGGAGGATCTGTGGAAGACTAATGGAGTGACTGGTGAGGATGTCCTGGCTCTACTTCACTCCCCAGGCTTAGCTTGGGTGAATTTCAAGCCCCTGCAGGGAAGCCAGAACCAGAACAACAGGGAGCTAACTATCTGGCTAGTTGGCTCCACAGGAGGGCTTGAAGGCTGCCTCCCATAGTCTTTCACACTCTAGCATGGTTCAGAGAAAGTGGCTGAATTCCCCAGGACCGGGCACCCATAGGATTGAGAGAACTGGTGGCTGCTGGTTGGCATGGTGTGGAGGGCAGAGAGCCTTAGAACACAAGGACACATCCAGGGTAGGCTAAGACAAGAACCACAGAAGTGAGCCACAGACATGAATACGATGCCCAAAGAACACTACTTCTCTCCCTATGTCCCTCCAATGGATCTCCCCATGGCCAAAGTATTCCCCAGTGGGAAGAATGTCAGGTTATATACATGCTCAGGCATGGTTTCCTTCATGGGGCCACATGGGACTGTGAAAGGCACCCTGGACTAGGCACCAGAACATCACATAATCTTGCTGTGTGATCTAGGGCAAGTCCCCACCTCCTTTGGGCCTGATTTTCCTCATAAACAGAACAAAGGCATTACACCAAATGTGCCTACATTTCATTTTTTACACTTCAGATATTCTATGATACTTATTTTTAGCTTGTGCATACAGTCTTCTTCTTGGCTTTCTCCACTTGGGAGATCTTAGATTATTGATTCTCACTTTGTTGACATGTTACTTTGTACTTGATGCTGGGTCTACATGTATGGAGAAGTCATCTCTCCCATGAGGCTGTAAGTCCTTTGCAAACCAGAATTCCCAGCATATTCAAATGGGAAAACAATGTATAAACATTGGGTAGTTCTGATTAGAGCTCTCACTTATTGACTGCTAGGCGTCAGGTACTTTAAATACATTATCTCTAACCTTCACAAGAAACTTGCAAAATTATTATAACCAACCGTGGAGGCCAAGAAAATTAGGGCCTTTCAAGTTTAACATTGGCACAAGTACAGCCATTGTAGCCATCTCAGGCCACTGTGACCAGGCCACTGTGACCAGGTACTGAACTCTATCTTACCCTGGCTACAGGCAAAATCACAAAGCACGCCCTTATCGGAATAAGGAAGCAAGAGTTTGTGAGACCTCTTTACTGAAAATTCTCACACCCCTACCCTTACTGAAAAACCCCACCTTACCCCTAGACCAGCCCATAAAAACCCAGCTGTAACCCACCTCAGGGTCCAAGTCCCTGCTCCGCTGTGTCGAGTATACTTGAACCCAAGCTCAAGCTTGTTAATAAACCCTCATGTACTTGCATCGGTGTCAGCTCATTGGTGGTTTTCTCAGATTCGCAATCTTGGGCACAGCACAACATTTAGTTGATAATTTAACTATGGCTCACAACTATACAAGGCTAGAATTTGATTCTATAGTCCTGCACTTTTTTACTACGTGACATGGTCTTTCATGCCTGTCTGATATCCACCGCCTGTAGCACCTAAACATTTTTTTTGGCGAAAGGAGGGCTATGTGAGTTTGCTGCATGAACACTGGCTCTGGGCTCAGTTCCAGCTGAGTGACTGATACTCACTACCCAGGACGTCAGTGCTGGCTATACAGCTCAGCAGTAGGAGCAGCCACATGCTTTTGGGAGCCATCGTCCTCTTCCCTGGAGAGCAGAAGAGACCTATGAGATGCCCTCAAAGTTCCTGGATTCACCTGGATCTGTAATCTGAACACAGTGGGTGAAACTGACCCAGGAATTTAGATGCCAAATCACCTATGGAGGAAAAAAGGGTGTTTGTTTGTTTGTTTGTTTGTTTGTTTGTTTGTTTGTTTTTGGCTAAACTCAGATCATACAATAAAGGGAACTTCAAGCTAAATTTAGAGATTAGGAATATTTAATTTATGTCACCTGCAAAGCCTCTGGTCTGGTGCCAGAGGCCTACCTGTACTGGGATGAATAGTTTAAAAGTCTGAATGAAGGCATTTGGTATATTGTGAAGAGCCTGCTCCTGCTATTTTCAGGAGAACCAACAAGCTTTCTCACAGATCAGGCAGTAATGGACTTTCTATAGAGTCAATTCAATCAAATCAAATCAGTCCCAAGAGTGAATTTTTCTATGTTAGAATTAAAAGTGAATATGTGGTCCAATACCCATATTTCACAGATGAGAGGACCCGAGGTCTATGGGTATGAAGTGGTTTGCTCATTGGCACACAACTACAACTACATATTCTGACTTTAGGGCAACCCTCTGTCCTTTATGCTTAAGTGATAACCACTTTTTTTTAAAGAAAGTAACTTTCCCCATCACCAGACAGTACATGAATTATTAAAAAATCAGTGAATGAGGAGGGCATTTGATGGGATGAGCACTGGATATTATACTATATGTTAGCAAATCGAACTTTAATTAAAAAAAAAAGAAAATGGAAAAAGAATTAGATGAGAATCATGGCTCATTATCTTGGGTGAATACTGCCCACTATCTATCTTGGGTCAACTGCCTTTTCCTAAAACTGACTGCTTTCAGAAGACCTCTGAGGAGCCTGTTTGAGAAGCCTTCTTATTTTGTCCAATTCTTTTTTGTGTGTGTCCAATTCTGAATTGTTTTTAAATTTAATTAAGGGCTGAACTTCCTGGAAAAAAATTAAAAAGCAAGAAAACAAAAAAACCAGTGAAAAACTGGAAGATAGGAAGTAAATTCTATCTCCCAAAGATAAACAATTCAGTGACCAGCTAATAGACGTCGTTCCATGTACATCTGTATATGTGTGCAGGTTTGTGTGCCATTTTATATAAACAGAGTCATAGAGTTTCTTTACCTGGTTTCATTTCTCTGAAACTGGTTGATTGTAATGAACCTTCTTCCCCTCACATAATTATTATGCAGTTTTGATTCCCTCTTTAGTATAAATACACACACACACAGGGTTGTGACTTCACAGAACATGCACACGGTCACATTGATACCCTTGGCTAAAATTCCCTCTGAATGGACTGTTCTGTACATTCCAGTAATAGTACACAGATAGCAATGCCAGTTCCCCCAGATCTCAAGGAACACCCAATTTGTCCAGTTTTTTTCTTGCTAATTTTGGCATAATAAACAAAACTCTCATTGTTTTGTTAGTATTTTTTAATATTAGTAATTAAATTATTTAAATTAATACTTTTTTTAAATGCTCAAAATATATAAAAAGAAGCTGAACAATTTTTATATGATGATTAGCTTTTTAAATTTCTTTTGTAGTTTCATTCTTCTGCATGTGGATGTCCAATTTTCCCAGCACCATTTATTGAAGAGACTGTCTTTCTTCCAATGGATAGTCTTTCCTCCTTTATCGAATATTAGTTGCCCATAAAGTTCAGGGTCCACTTCTGGATTCTCTATTCTGTTCCACTGATCTATGTGTCTGTTTTTGTGCCAGTACCACACTGTCTTGATGACCACAGCTTTGTAGTACAACCTGAAATCTGGCATTGTGATGCCCCTAGCTATGGTTTTCTTTTTTAAAATTCCCCTGGCTATTCGGGGTCTTTTCTGATTCCACACAAATCTTAAAATAATTTGTTCTAACTCTCTGAAGAAAGTCCATGGTATTTTGATAAGGATTGCATTAAACGTGTATATTGCCCTGGGTAACATTGACATTTTCACAATATTAATTCTGCCAATCCATGAGCATGGAATATTTTTCCATCTCTTTGTGTCTTCCTCAATTTCTTTCAGAAGTGTTCTATAGTTTTGAGGGTATAGATCCTTTACCTCTTTGGTTAGGTTTATTCCTAGGTATCTTATGCTTTTGGATGCAATTGTAAATGGGATTGACTCCTTAATTTCTCTTTCTTCAGTCTCATTGTTAGTGTATAGAAATGCCATTGCTTCTGGGCATTGATTTTGTATCCTGCCACGCTACCGAATTGCTGTATGAGTTCTAGCAATCTTGAGGTGGAGACTTTTGGGTTTTCTATGTAGAGTATCATGTCATCGGCGAAGAGGGAGAGTTTGACTTCTTCTTTGCCAATTTGAATGCCTTTAATGTCTTTTTGTTGTCTGATTGCTGAGGCTAGGACTTCCAGTACTATGTTGAACAGCAGTGGTGAGAATGGGGAAAATTAACAAGGCAGGAAACAACAAATGTTGGAGAGGATGTGGAGAAAAGGGAACCCTCTTACACTGTTGGTGGGAATGTGAACTGGTGCACCCACTCTGGAAAACTGTGTGGAGGTTCCTCAAACAGTTAAAAATATACCTGCCCTACGACCCAGCAATTGCACTGTTGGGGATTTACCCCAAAGATACAAATGCAATGAAACGCCGGGACACCTGCACCCCGATGTTTATAGCAGCAATGGCCACGATAGCCAAACTGTGGAAGGAGCCTCGGTGTCCATCGAAAGATGAATGGATAAAGAAGATGTGGTTTATGTATACAATGGAATATTACTCAGCTATTAGAAATGACAAATACCCACCATTTGCTTCAACGTGGATGGAACTGGAGGGTATTATGCTGAGTGAAGTAAGCCAGTCGGAGAAGGACAAACATTATATGTTCTCATTCATTTGGGGAATATAAATAATAGTGAAAGGGAATATAAGGGAAGGGGGAAGAAATGTGTGGGAAATATCAGAAAGGGAGACAGAACGTAAAGACTGCTAACTCTGGGAAACGAACTAGGGGTAGTAGAAGGGGAGGAGGGCAGGGGGTGGGAGTGAATGGGTGACGGGCACTGGGGGTTATTCTGTATGTTAGTAAATTGAACACCAATAAAAAATAAATTAAAAAAATAAATAAATAAATTTCTTTTGTAAATTTTTGGTTTATAGCTTTGCACATTTTTACTCTTTGATTGCTATTTTTTTCCTCAGAAATCTGTAGACCCTTCTTTGTGCATTTATTGCCTTTCATAAATTACTAAGAATATTTCCCAGTTTGTATATTTCTTTTCATTTATATCTTTTGCCACAATGAAGATTTCAGTAATGGCTATATTTACCTTCTCCTTTATAACATTCTGAATTTATATAACAAAAACATGGTAATGATATATCAAATAAATAGGAAAATGATGATTTTTTAAAAAAGAATCAATGTTGGCACAATTAGATATCTGTCAATTTGGAAGGAAAAAATGTTGGACCTCTGCTTCTTCATACTCAAAAATATAACTTCTAAATGGATTTAAGGGATCCCTGGGTGGCGCAGCGGTTTGGCGCCTGCCTTTGGCCCAGGGCGCGATCCTGGAGACCCGGGATCGAATCCCACATCGGGCTCCCGGTGCATGGAGCCTGCTTCTCCCTCTGCCTGTGTCTCTGCCTCTCTCTCTCTCTCTCTATGTGACTATCATAAATAAATAAAATTTAAAAAAAAAAAATAAAAAATAAATGGATTTAAGCCTTAAACATAAAGGTTTAATTTGAAATTTTCAAATTTTAAAGGTATATGTCTACTTTGGTATGATGGAGAAAGTTTTTTTTAAATTTTATATTTATTTATGATAGTCACACAGAGAGAGAGAGAGGCAGAGACACAGGCAGAGGGAGAAGCAGGCTCCATACACCGGGAGCCCGACGTGGGATTCGATCCCGGGTCTCCAGGATCACGCCCTAGGCCAAAGGCAGGCGCCAAACCGCTGCGCCACCCAGGGATCCCGATTCAATAAAGGAGACACAGACAAACAAAACAAAACAAAACAAAACAAAAACAGAAAACAAAAACAGGCCATTACCATCCACATAAGATTAAAATATCTACCCATATTCTCTTTTATTTTCATTCATCTGACATTTATTCATCTCTCATGAATAAATAAATAAATAAAATCTTAAAAAAAAAAGAAAGAAAATAGCCTATTTAGAAAAGGCAACACTATTTCTTTCTCTAGTGTAGATAGCAAAAAAAAAAAAAATTAAACTATGTTGAAAATATCAGAGATTATTCAACCTCAAAGGACAAGAACTTTAAGGCTGGGAAGGATAATAGCATTATTCAAGTCCTGTGCTTCTGCTCTACCATCGATGAACCTGTGGCCGAGAGAAGCACCGTGAGTGATTCAGGACAGAGCTAGTTTGGAGTGAAGCTGGTATCAGAAACTGGGCTTTCTTCCTCTCAGCCCAGAGTTCTTTTTACAATGCTACTTGAGCTTTTCCATTGGCTTTTTCTAGCCTGTGTATACATCTGTGGTAGGACAGGAGAAAGTCATGTTTCTATCATGCCCAAAGTGTATTTTTTAGAGAACCTCTGCCATTCTGATGATGCTTTGGAGAAAAAACACAAGGCCTGGGTTTTGATGTATGTTGGTTCAGGTCCTAATTCTGTTACCTACTCTCTGTCTAACATAGGGCATGCTCCTGAACCTTTTTGAGCCTCAGTTTCCAAACTGTATGTGATGGGAAATCACCAGATGAATTTTGTTTTTTTTATAATAAATTTATTTTTTATTGGTGTTCAATTTGCCAACATACAGAATAACACCCAGTGCTCATCCCGTCAAGTGCCCCCCTCAGTGCCCATCACCCATTCACCCCCAACCCCCGCCCTCCTCCCCTTCCACCACCCCTAGTTCGTTTCCCAGAGTTAGGAGTCTTTATGTTCTGTCTCCCTTTCTGATATTTCCCACACATTTCTTCTCCTTTCCCTTATATTCCCTTTCACTATTATTTATATTCCCCAAATGAATGAGAACATACAATGTTTGTCCTTCTCCGACTGACTTACTTCACTCAGCATAATAATACCCTCCAGTTCCATCCACGTTGAAGCAAATGGTGGGTATTTGTCATTTCTAATGGCTGAGTAATATTCCATTGTATATATAAACCACATCTTCTTTATCCATTCATCTTTCGATGGACACCGAGGCTCCTTCCACAGTTTGGCTATTGTGGACATTGCTGCTAGAAACATCGGGGTGCAGGTGTCCCGGCGTTTCATTGCATTTGTATCTTTGGGGTAAATCCCCAACAGTGCAATTGCTGGGTCGTAGGGCAGGTCTATTTTTAACTCTTTGAGGAACCTCCACACAGTTTTCCAGAGTGGCTGCACCAGTTCACATTCCCACCAACAGTGTAAGAGGGTTCCCTTTTCTCCACATCCTCTCCAACATTTGTGGTTTCCTGCCTTGTTAACTTTCCCCATTCTCACTGGGGTGAGGTGGTATCTCATTGTGGTTTTGATTTGTATTTCCCTGATGGCAAGTGATACGGAGCATTTTCTCATGTGCATGTTGGCCATGTCTATGTCTTCCTCTGTGAGATTTCTGTTCATGTCTTTTGCCCATTTCATGATTGGATTGTTTGTTTCTTTGGTGTTGAGTTTAATAAGTTCTTTATAGATCTTGGAAACTAGCCCTTTATCTGATATGTCATTTGCAAATATCTTCTCCCATTCTGTAGGTTGTCTTTGAGTTTTGTTGACTGTATCCTTTGCTGTGCAAAAGCTTCTTATCTTGATGAAGTCCCAATAGTTCATTTTTGCTTTTGTTTCTTTTGCCTTCGTGGATGTATCTTGCAAGAAGTTACTGTGGCTGAGTTCAAAAAGGGTGTTGCCTGTGTTCTCCTCTAGGTTTTTGATGGACTCTTGTCTCACATTTAGATCTTTCATCCATTTTGAGTTTATCTTTGTGTATGGTGAAAGAGAGTGGTCTAGTTTCATTCTGCATGTGGATGTCCAATTTTCCCAGCACCATCTATCGAAGAGACTGTCTTTCTTCCAGTGGATAGTCTTTCCTCCTTTGTCGAATATTAGTTCACCATAAAGTTCAGGGTCCACTTCTGGGTTCTCTATTCTGTTCCATTGATCTATGTGTCTGTTTTTGTGCCAGTACCACACTGTCTTGATGACCACAGCTTTGTAGTACAACCTGAAATCAGGCATTGTGATGCCCCCGGATATGGTTTTCTTTTGTAAAATTCCCCTGGCTTTTCGGGGTCTTTTCTGATTCCACACAAATCTTAAAATAATTTGTTCTAACTCTCTGAAGAAAGTCCATGGTGTTTTGATAGGGATTGCATTAAACGTGTAAATTGCCCTGGGTAACACTGACATTTTCACAATGTTAATTCTGCCAATCCATGAGCATGGAATATTTTTCCATCTCTTTGTGTCTTCCTCAATTTCTTTCAGAAGTGTTCTATAGTTTTGAGGGTATAGATCCTTTACCTCTTTGGTTAGGTTTATTCCTAGGTATCTTATGCTTTTGGATGCAATTGTAAATGGGATTGACTCCTTAATTTCTCTTTCTTCAGTCTCATTGTTAGTGTATAGAAATGCCATTGCTTCTGGGCATTGATTTTGTATCCTGCAGTGCTACCAAATTGCTGTATGAGTTCTAGCAATCTTGGGGTGGAGGCTTTTGGGTTTTCTATGTAGAGTATCATGTCATCAGCGAAGAGGGAGAGTTTGACTTCTTCTTTGCCAATTTGAATGCCTTTAATGTCTTTTTGTTGTCTGATTGCTGAGGCTAGGACTTCCAGTACTATGTTGAATAGCAGTGGTGAGAGTGGACATCCCTGTCTGGTTCCTGATCTTAGGGGAAAGGCTCCCAGTGCTTCCCCATTGAGAATGATATTTGCTGTGGGCTTTTCGTAGATGGCTTTTAAGATGTCGAGAAATGTTCCCTCTATCCCTACACTCTGAAGAGTTTTGATCAGGAATGGATGCTGTATTTTGTCAAATGCTTTCTCTGGATCTAATGAGAGGATCATATGGTTCTTGGTATTTCTCTTGCTGATATGATGAATCACATTGATTGTTTTACGAGTGTTGAACCAGCCTTTGTCCCAGGGATAAGTCCTACTTGGTCATGGTGAATAATTTTCTTAATGTACTGTTGGATCCTATTGGCCAGTATCTTGTTGAGAATTTTTGCATCCATGTTCATCAGGGATATTGGTCTGTAATTCTCCTTTTTGGAGTCTTTGTCTGGTTTTGGAATTAAGGTGATGCTGGCTTCTTGGAATGAATTTGGAAGTACTCCATCTCTTTCTATCTTTCCAAACAGCTTTAGTAGAATAGGTATGGTTTCTTCTTTAAACGTTTGATAGAATTCCCCTGGGAAGCCATCTGACCCTGGACTCTTGTGTCTTGGGAGGTTTTTGATGACTGTTTCAATTTCCTCCCTAGTTATCGGCCTGTTCAGTTTTTCTATTTCTTCCTGTTCCAGTTTTGGTAGTTTGTGGCTTTCCAGGAATGCGTCCATTTCTTCTAGATTGCCTAATTTATTGGCGTATAGCTGTTCATAATGTGTTTTTAAAATCGTTTGTATTTCCTTGGTGTTGGTAGTGATCTCTCCTTTGGCATTCATGATTTTATTAATTTGAGTCTTCTCTCTCTTCTTTTGAATAAGGCTGTCTAATGGTTTATCTATTTTATTAATTCTTTCAAAGAACCAACTCCTGGTTTTGTTGATCTGTTCCACAGTTCTTCTGGTCTCGATTTCGTTGAGTTCTGCTCAAATCTTAATTAACTTTCTTCTTCTGCTGGGTGTAGGATCTATCTGCTGTTTTTTCTCTAGCTCCTTTATGTGTAAGGTTAGCTTTTGTATTTGAGTTCTTTCCAGTTTTTGAATGGATGCTTGTATTGCGATGTATTTCCCCCTTAGGACTGCTTTTGCTGCAACCCAAAGATTTTGAATGGTTGTATCTTCATTCTCATTAGTTTCCATGAATCTTTTTAATTCTTCCAATTTTGTTTTTTATGCTACTTATTAAACACAGCCTTTCTCTGTAGACAGCTAGATGGGAATCATTATTGCTTCATGACACAACAAAGAACAAAGATATTAATTCAAAGCCTTTTAAGTTCAAAAGCACTGGTCCAGATGCAAGAGAGCAAGGTTTTGATAATATATGTTTAGGTAGATGTCCTAACCCTCACTCTGCTAGCTTCATGTCACAATATAAAGTCTTGAGATGAGAAAGGGAAGAGAGGGAGATGAGAAAAAAGAATTAGAGGCTCTAGAACTTGAAGAGGTCTTCCACTGAATCCCCCCACTAGTTAGTTCCAAAAGTGGATGTTGATGAAACCCTCATAAAACTTTGGAATATAAGAACACAGAGGACTCAGGAAATATCTGAATTGCAAAGCACCACTGAATTCTGAATAGAATTATTTGAAAATTTTCTATATATGGACACATCATATATGAAATTTAGAGAAACCTAAAACTGCGAATCAGCAACAATTACCTCCAAAACCAGGATCAGGGGCACTTGAGAGACACAGTCAGTTAAGCATCTGCCTTTGGCTCAATCATGATCCCAGGGTCCTGCGATCAAGCCCCTTGCTGGGCTCCTGCTCTCATGGAGCCTGCTTCTCCCTCTCCTCCCTGCTTGTGCTCTCTGTCTCACTCTCTCTCTCTCTCTCAAAAAAAATAAAATAAAAACTTTAAAAAAAATAACACAAAAAAACCCCAAACTAGGATGAGAATAGCACCATACCAGAGTAATAAGGAGAGGAAAATAAATAAACAAATAAAATATACAAATAATAAACATAAAATATAAATAAAAAATGTGAAGGGAAACAAATTTCAATCTGGAAATCTATACTAGCTAACTAGCCATTGAGAGAGGAGCACGAAATTAAGACACGTGAAGATTATAAGAACTTACAAAGCTTATTGTCCATTGTTTTTACTGAAATTACTGCTCAAGCATGTAATTAGGCAAAAAATAAAATAATCCCGGAAGAAAGGAATGTGAGACAATATAGAGATGAGTTTTGATGTTAAAAAGAATTATGTTTAGAATAAAATTCATAGTGACTTTTCTTTTTTCTTGTTAATACAAGTGGGGTCTAAAATACTGGACCAAAACAAGAATTAGAGTTTGGAATGAAATTAAAATTTCATTTCTAAGGTCTGATGCTAATTAAATTTTACTTTATTAGAAAAATTTCATTTAAGGGGAATGAATAATGCAGTTGGTTAATTTCTGAATCTTGGTTTCAGCTAAGGTCATGATCTCAGGGTCATGAGTACAGAAGTCTGCTAAGGTTTCTCTCTCCCTCTCCGTCTGCTCTTCCCCTCCTCTCTCTCTCTCTCTCTCTCTCTCAAATAAATAAATCTTTAAAGAAAAAAAGAGAAATTTCTCATTTGAGTATATGTATTTCCAGAATACTATTTGTATAACACAAACTCGATGTTGTTCCATTTATGAGGAAATACTAAAATAGAGACCCACCTCCATCCAAATTTTTGGGACAGCAGGAAAACTCTTCCTGGTCTTAGCCTCTTCTGTTCCTCTAGTTTATAGCACCGGTGCTCCATTCACTCACCTCTGAGCTCCATTAGCATTCCCCTGTCAGTGTTTCCTGGAAATCATACAAGGTCATGCCTCCATGCATTTTTCTGTGTCATTCTCCTTTTTTGCAATACTCTTCTTCTCTTTGGTCATGTTTATTTGTCTTTTAATTAATTAGTTCAATAACTGTTGAATGTTATTAAGTGCAAGGATCTGGGGTGAGGGAATAGATATAATGGGGAAGACAATAAGAGGTAAGAAAAAGAGAACCAACCTAGTCCCCAGCTCAGCATGGTTTGGTTCATGACTTGAAGCTTTTCCTTACTCTATTCTCAGACAGCAAGATAGCACTCTTATGCTCACATACCACATGCTTATATTTAAATTCTGTTTTCTGCCTATTTCTGTTTCCTAATAAATCTCTATGCTGCTTCGGCTCTGAGATCATGCTTACCTCATCTCCACAACCTTATGCTCAGGAAGTTTTAGTGCTGAACTGACCAACAACCTCAGAAACACTAGCTGCTTCCAGACCAGCCCCTTTTCTTCTTAGGTGCTTCCTTCTAGAGAACAAGCAGGCTCACTCATATTTTCTTTTTCCCGTAAACAAAAACTGTTTGTTTGTTTTTTAAACATTCACCTCTTTCTCAGAGGGAAATGTCTTCTTTCCCTTTTTGGAAGGATTCATGCTCTAAACCTGCTCGAAGCACTACTATCACTACTATGTAGTGATTCTACCTTACTTCCTAAAAGTCTTCCCCAAGGAGAAACATATACATTCATATACCTCTATAGATAGATGGTACATTTTGAAAAGATGAGAGTGGTTAAGAATGCTTAGACCAAATTGAATTTTCTGATGGAAAATGAAAATGTGATCTCTTGACATGTTTTCACAAATATTCTATAAGTTCTTGCCAATTCATGGCCCACTAACACAACTGCCCTAAAGGATGGGACGTGTTCTAATCTATGGTTTATCAATGCAGCAGCCACTAACCAACCACATATGGCCATCAAGCATTTGGAATATGGCTAGTATGAATGAGAAGTTGAATTTTAAATTTAATAGAATTTTTGTCAACTATATTTAAATTTAAACACCTGATGTGGTTAGTGGCCACCATATTGGATAAGTGAAATCAAGAAGATGAGAGCAGATTTCTTACAGAAACAGATCAATGTGAAACAAAAGCAAAATTGTTTCTATTTTTGAGGAAGCTTAGAAGGCAGAGAAAAACTTTGTGGAAATAAGTCCAGAGAACTTGAAGGAATTGTGGGGCATTTGTGGGGAAAACTGTACAGCTTAGATTTGAGTCAAATTCAATTTGATCTCCAAGCTGATACCTAGGGTATGCTTTAGTAAAGAATCTTTGTCATATCAGTTTCCTGACTCTACTTTCCCTGATTGAAGCTTAGATGGCAGTGAGCCCTCTGCCTTCCTCTTCAAATGACTAAAGAATTCCATTTTGAGTCAAAGAGTAGAGCTTCTCACTGCTTCTTCATTTGAAGTCAAGGATAGATTGCCTCCAACTTTGGTATGACAGCAACTCATTTTGCACCCATTTTAACTAATGAAAAGTTTCTACTTTACTGTTGATGTCTATTAGAAGCTTTTTGAAAGGGTCAATTATTTTGACATCTAAACATCTTAATACCATCAGGTCAACATGAGAAAGGAACCTCAGCTAGGCAGGGGCAGCAGGGTGGGGAGCACCTAATGGAATGATCAGTGTGAGAAAGAAAATCAAAGTGTGAGAAAGCATCAAAGAAAAATGATTTAGGGGGAAAATGAAGTCTGGTAGAGGGATTTGAGAAAAACATGAAGTGACTATATAAGAAGGGAAATCTTGAAATTTTTTCCCAATTCTAAATCTTAAGAAAACAGCATAAACTACTTATTGTTTTTAAAACTATAGAGGTAGGGTAGAAATTTTAGTTATGGACTTAATCCTTTTATATTTGGCAGAAATGAACACCATGAACACTGCTGCAGGGAAGCCCTGCAACATCCCATGATACTGAATCAAATTCTCTCAGCAGGAGAGATGAAATGAGTCCCATTAGGAGGTGTTCATTAACTTTTACAGCTAGTCTGGAGAGACTCTTGCTGTGAGGATAAGTGAGTTGGTGCCCCCTCACTCAGTCCTGAAGACCGGTGGCATAGAGTAATCTCCCCATGTCCACATTTCCTGGGAAATCTACTATCTGTATCTGTGGAAAGCTCTACCAGCTAGAATGCATCAGTTGATTTGCTCAAGAGGCACAAGGGAAGTTATGCCACAGAGATCAAATTGAAAATTGTATACACAACTAGCTCTCTTCTTCATCCTTCAGTACTTTCAACCCAGGCTTTCTCTCCTCCGGGAACACTGATCTAAGCCTGCCCCTTCTCTGTAGTAACATTCCTCTTGTGTAGAAATAATTTGTTTATGGACTTGTTGCTCTCAACAGAGTGCCACTTCTCAAGCACAGGGATGTGACTTTCCAATCTCCATATCTGGCACTTAGATGGTGCACAAAATGTGTTTCCTGGACCAAACTCAATATATTGAAATGACCGGGACAGTGCTTGACACAAAGATACACAACATATGTTATCTTCCATCTTCTATACTTTCTTCTAAAAATTTCCACTGACTTGATTGGCCTTATCATCTGAAGAAAAAAAAAAAACATACGTATTCTACAGATGCATATATGGAGGTGTGAAAAGATTGTTATAATACCAGGCCCTACAATTAACTTAGGAAGTGTTGTCTTCAAAGACATTCCCTCGATGAACAAATTGGGGTGGAAAGTAAGACCCTAAGAATATTGATTAGCAGGATGGAAGCGTAAGACATATATCAAAATAGTTCTGCTTTTGAGCAATAAATATGAAATTTGGTGTCAGGGGGCAAAAAGATAGGTGAGGGGAGTGTGAGAGAAGAGACAGAGGGGTAGTGAGGCATTGTGGTGTGCCCAGAAGATTTTTAAAAACATGTATGTCTAATATCCAACCCAATCTTTTTATTTTTTTTAACCCAATCTTTTTAAACTACTATCTAAACTACTCTACATTTCTCCAAGAGCTTTATAAATTCTATCATACTCACAGAGACCTTATCGGACTAGAGGTTTGGTTTGCTTTTATGTTTATATTAGGATTTCACCATATAATATTAATAGGAAATTACAGTATTATATGCAGACTGTGATCTCATTTTTGTAAAATAACTAAGCTGTATAGGTATTTATGTATGTAGGTATTTATGTGCCTGGAAAAAGCATGCAAACCACATTTCTCTGTGATTACCCTGGAGAATGAAGTGGAAATGGGAAAAGGGAAGAGATTTCACTCTTTATGTAATTCTGCATTATTTCAAATGGTCAATAGCATATGATTTAGGGTCACTCATTTAACTCCTCATTTCATTTTGGATTATGGCAGCTTCAAAACTTCTTCCTTCCTTACTTTCCTTTTTTCTTTCCTTCCCTTCTTCTTCAAGTCATTATATTTCCACTATACTATCCACTTGTTTCTCGTCTGTTGGGTCTTGCCATATCACATCTTCAAGATGAGCAGGTGAAAATGTATTCCTCTTATTGACAAATGCCTTGTTTGTGTTTTGTTTTGCATTCGAAGATTTTTTTTTAATGATGATGTTACTTTATTAGATTTCATGCATACATCTTACATATTGAGCTTGAAGGATTTTTAAAAATCTATACAGCTGTGTAACAATAACTCCGATCAGGATACAGAACATTTCCATCGTCTGGGTAATTCCTCCCTGCACCGCCCCCCGCCCCCCACTAAAGTAACAACTATTCTGACTTCCATCACCACAGATTAGTCTTGCCTTTTTAAATTTTTTTTAACTTTAGGTAATTGTTTATCTGAATTGTTTACTTGACATAAATGTTTTTGTGTTTCTTCCACATTGTTGCCTGTATTAATAACTTGCTCTTTCTAATGCCTGGTAGCATTCCATTGCATAAATATAGTGCAGGTCATTGTTCTGATTCCTCATTCTTGGTTGATGCACATTTTAGCTATTTTCAGCTTCTGACTAAAGCTGCTATGAATATTGTTAGCCTCTTGACAGATATATGTTTTCATTCCAGGAGTAGGAGCGGGATTGCTGGCTCATGGGATGGGTATGTATTTACATTTGTTAGAAAGTGAAAAACCTTTCCCATCTTACACTCCCAATGGCAATGTGCAAGAGTTCCAAGTGCTCCAAATCCTCAATAACATTTGGCTATTGTTAGTCTTTTAATACTTTCATCCTAAATCAAAAAGCACAATGCTATTTCCTGTGCTGTGATTTATCACAGATTAAGGGATTAAAAACCACACAAAGAAAATGACTCAGATCTTAATGAGAAGAGAATTCATATGTGGGAGAATCAGTAGTCCTTTAGGGACCTCGTATCTCCAGAATAATAGCATTGGAGTGGATGATTTCTGAGGCATTTCTAACTCAGGTAATGGATTTGGAGGAAGGCAGGTCAGTGTAGTTGTCAGTGCATGGCCTTTGGTGTCAAGATTCAGGTTCTTGCTGGACTCTGCCACGGGTCAGCTGGAGGGCTTTGGGTAGATATTTAGGCTCAAAAATACTCTATATTCTTGCTAATAAACTCAGATATGAATTGTACATCTATCACAGGAAAGTTTTAAATATTAAATGAGATCATGAACGCAAGGTGTTTTGCATAATACACAGTGAAGATTTAATAAATAACAGATTATAAAACATGGACATTTTCTGTAGGCATGCTGACAACACTGACTCCATCTTTAGCATTCCTTCTTGTCTCCCCTCTGGTGCACAGATGATGCCACTTTAGATAACTCCTCTGCGACCTTACCACCACACCCCTTGCTCTATAAAAGCTGTGGCTTGAGGTCCAAATGGGGCAGAGAGTGGAAAGTGGCAGAGAATGGCCTCACACTGCTTGGATCACCTGCCCATCTTCTACCCCCTGTCAGTAAGCTACCCCCAAATAAAACTACATAAATGGTATGGATGCCTTGCTTCATTTTTGGTCATCTTAAATTAATTTTAAATTTCAGAACTTCTATCAGTGGAATTAAAGAATATACATTCTTTTGTGCATGGTTTCTTTTGCTCAATAAAATATGTTTGAAATTCATCCATGTTGGGTTTGTTTGTTTGTTTGTTTTTTATAGATTTTATGTATTTATTTTAGAGAGAGAGCACACACATGTGTGAGCTAGGAGGGGCAGAGGGGGAGAAGAAGAAAGAGTCAGAAGCAGACTCCCCACTGATTATAGAGCCGACTTGGGGCTTGATCTCACAACTCTCAGATCGTGACCTGAGCCAAACTAAGAGTCAGATGCTTAGCCAACTGAGCCACCCAGACGCCCCTCAACCACATTGTTTTGTGTGTCAGTAATTTGTTCCTTTTTTATTCTTTTTAATATCCCACAGAATGAATATATCACAGTTTATTCATCCTGTTGATAGGTACCTGAACATTTCCAGTGTTTACTCTTATAATATTAAAGTTGCTGTAAAGATTCATGTATAATGTCATTTTGTGAACATGTTCTAATTTCTCTTGGGTAAATATCTTGGAAATATTGAGTCATAGAATAGGAAGTTGCTCAGTTTTATAAGAATTTGCCAGACTTTCCTCCAAGTGATTAAATCATATTACATCAATTATGTATGAGAAGGGAGAAAGTTTTGCTACTTCCAAAGGGATTTTTCTAACTAAGGACATTGCTGATGACTTCAGGAGCATGAGTATGGGATACAGAAACACTGCCACCACCATCACATGAAGCTATAGGAAGTAGGTTTATTGTGTAAGAAATCCTAAGACTTGCATGAGTTCTTGTCAGACCACATAGGGTACTCAACTGATTAGGGCATGGGAGGCCTTGGGATCACTGGCAGGGAAGTGGCCCATGGTAAGTCATTATGCCTGTGCCTACCTGGCAGGTAAATACATTCTTTGTCCCTTCTTGATGACTCCTAAAGATAAGGATAGTCAAAGAAAATAATATCACATCTGGAAAACCCAGATCTTAGTAAAATTTAAAAGAGAGTAATGCAAGGTAAATGCCAAGAAGCAGCCAGTGGGCATCAAATTTGAGTCTGTGGATCAAGGTAAGGAGTCAAATACATAAGTTTTTTCAGAAGTCACTAGTTGTTTTTCCTGAGTAGAGATGGGTTTGCATTTCAACCTGAGGTAACCCATTTGCTTCTTCATTCCTCTTTGAATGATGATGTCCCTTATTCAATAATTCCCTAAACGTTCTTTAGATAAAGATTGTATGCGCACTCTTCAAAGGAGTCAGCCTTAAATTAACTAATTTTATGGTTTTATTTCAAAGTCTTGCCTGCATTTCCTTTTTAGGATGACATAATTTATAATGCACAAACTTGCTATCTCCTCCCTTTATGTACACATCAAGTGAGGAAACAATTGTCCATAGCACAGATAGTCATAGAGTTGGTTCAATGTTTGTGAGTACAGTTTCATAGAAGCCTCTTATCTGAAATAGCCCTAGGAGTGCTTGGACATGAGAGATATAAGATGTTCAGCTGGATACTTTAGGATATGTCCTTCCAAAAGCAAAATAGTTAAAAAAAAAAAAAAAAAAACAGAATTACAGGATGTCAGAGCCAGAGGAGCTCTGGCCATCTACACTGTCCAAGTTCCTGGGACAGGATTTTAATGTCCATCCCAACTGGGGCTTTGACTCATAAGATTATCATCCCCAGGAAACTGAACCCTAGAATGGAGAAACATGCTGGGCTAGGGAAGATATGCCTACCTCTTGAACCTGATGGACAGGAAGTAGGTCCTCTCTCTGAGGTCCCAGAGGCTCTTGCTGCCCTGCACCTGCGAGTGTTCTCCTTCACTGAGGAGGGAGGCCTTCTGGAGGACTGGTAGTATTGACCCAGAGATAGCAACTAGAGGTTTGTGGAAGGCTCCCAGGGTTCTGAAGGCATGCTGAGTATATGCCTGGGGGACCTCCATAGCATGCTAAGGGAGATCTGCTTTACCAAACTGTGCCCTTCAAAGCCTCCTCCAACTTTGGGCACATCTGTTATCTCCTAAAGGTTGGGGAGCTGCACACAAAGGCCCATGGCATAACTCATGAAGGACCTGAAGAGCACATCTGTGAGCAATCAGAGCTGCTGGCACATTCTGGCACCCATATCCACAGAAAATATAAAGAATTGCTCCTGGTATTTGAACATAAGAGGTTGTCTAGGGAACGCAATGTAACCCATATCATTTTTGACCCATACCAAACCTCCTGGCAGGTTTTACAAATTCTCAATTTCAGACACTGTATCTACAGATACATCTAGCAGCTACTGGAATCTGGACCAAGCAATGATAAAATAAATCCTAGTAAAAAGCAACTGTTCAATGTTCTCCACTCTTTTTTTTTTCAAAGTATAGAAAAGATGTCCAATATCCTCAAATTCAAACTGATTGCCCACACTTATCAGTAAGAAAGTCTTTTGGTGACACATATGGGAGGGGCTGGATCCGAGGAGTTTGTGACAAATATCAGGGTGCATCAACTTGCACTCCTGGAATGGAAAACGTGATTTTTTTCTGCTTATGTGTCTACACATGAACTGGGACATGTTGTAAGGATGATGAATGATTCCACATTCTGTCAATGTAAGAGAGGCAGTCCTAGGCCCATTCTGGTGTTGCCCAGGATTATTATAGCAAAATGTCTTCAGTCTACAAGAGAAGAGAATCAGCAAACATAACCCAGGCCAGTAGGAAAACCAGATCAAAGAGATAGGACAAATAAACACGCTCTCCATATTCACTTTATGACACCAGATTCCTTGGCTTAACTTGACCTAAAGATAACCTTTGTTCTTCTACTCATTTTTTAAATAATCTCAATGATTGCCATTTTCTTCATATGAGGGATGATGAGATAGATTTAGAAAATCCAAAAGAAAACATCCTAAATACACCAACTACAACAGGCAGTTTTCTGAGAATACTACTCTACATACAGTAACTCAGCTAAAACCAACTATGCTTGAAGCACATTCTTTTAAATGATACTCTTTTATGTTAGTAGTTAATCAAAGGTACTGATTGTGTGGCTGTCCTACTAATCTATTTTGGTCTTTAAGTGCTGTGTAATATGATTTTCCCTTGCATTTTCATTAGCAAATAACTTCTTTTCCCTAGAATCCTACATCATTTATCTGAGCACTGAACCTCAGAACGGTCGGTCTATGCTATCAAGAAAGTCCAGTAATTCTCCGAATACAACTGTCTGTCCCAGCAGCTTCACGCATAGGGAGAATATAGAAGGGCCTTACTTTCCACCACCATTGGCTACGAAGACCTCACCACTGTATCCTGATGACTCCAGGGGACTTCAGACAAAACAGTGAAACCAAGCCAAAGTGGCTGAAGTGATGCTGCTGGCCATGGACCCTGAAGGTCCCTCATATAGCTTTGTTTATAGTAAGTCACCTGTGATATAGCTTTTGGGAGTGTGAATTCAGCAAGATCTTGATATTTATATGTCCTTTGTGAGGCTGAAGGTCACTACAAATGCCTCCCCTTGCCAATGGTAAAAAGAATTAGGCAGGGGCCTCATTCTCTTCTCTTTGGGGGCTCCACATCTTCTTTGCCTGCACTAGTGGCAACTTAAATGTTCATTCCCCTATGTTCAAGGACTTGTGGGAAATGTGTGTATCTTCCTTTGTTGTGTGATGCAAAGAGTGTGTAGGTCTTGTTCCAAAAGTGTTTTTCCTTCCACACAGAGGCCCCTTGCTCTTCAGTTGGGCATGGAGCCTTTCTTCTCCTGTCCTATGTGTACATGTGCCTCCTCCTGTCTCTCACTGTGGATCCATCATTCTTGGCTTTTTCACTCTTCCTAGTCTATCACATCTCAGGAAATTCTCTCTGTCATATAAAGTGTCTTAGGCCAAATGTCCAGCCCATGGTCAACCCTACGGTAGGGGACCATTTCTATAAGTTCTATTACGAAGGAAAGCCCCCTAGAACAGTCCCTGTATCATCATGGTCATAGGTTTACATTGAACCCAGATTTTCCATTTTCCAAGTTCTAAATCCAAGGAAGACTAATCAGATAAGATAAGGAATACAAATATTGAGAAAGAAGGTAGCTTGCTGACTTTCATTTTGTCTCGGAGAGGTGACTATCATATGGAATGGGTATTTGATAGGAATTACTTGTGGCCCTAGGAAAGTGCAAAGTAGAATGGGTATCTCATAATATAGGAATGAGTGCATTATGACCATAATTTTATAGCATTATATACATAATTTAACATTTATTAGATGGCTTCCTCTTTTTAGATTGTTCATGTACAGTGAAAGACTTTTGTCCACTAGAGCATAGTACTTCTTATTCAGATAATTTAACTTAAAAGCACCTGAATCGGCTGTGCCTGAAATCTAGATCTACCCAACTGTACAACAATATGTGTCATTATACTAGGAAGAGTCTGGGTTGCTGATTCAGAGATTGTTACTTGTTACTTTGTTACTAGTGAGCTTATTGCTACTTTCTGAACAAGCTGTGGGACCTCATTGGCCAGGTTTCTCAACATGAGACCTCAGTGTCCACATCTATAGCTTATAGTAGTCAGACTAGGTTATCTTGAAGGAGCTTTCAACTAACCTCAACAAATGTTTATTAAGTTCTTTTTTTTGTCAGTGGACCTATGCGAATTCTTAGGGATATATTCAGGACGAAAGGAGATATATCCTTGCCTTTTTAGGGCTTTCAGTCTACTAGAGAAGCAAAACATTATCCTGATATGACCCAGTTTTTCCTCCAAGCTTACTATGTAGTAATAAAAATAAAGCTGAAATCTTTCTTTTGATTCCACTTTTGTTTTTTATTAAAATTCCCTGTGTGATGTGAACATATTCATATTGAAAATATTCCATTACACAGAAATACTGGAATAGCAAAGAAAAAGAAATTTAGTCATGTTGCCTCCTGTTCCAAAAAATTCAGAGTATTGAGCTGTCCATTAGCAAGCTTTGGTGCTCATCTTTGAAGTCTCTCTTCTATACATTTATGTGGCAAATTTTCTTTTCTGGAGATATCTGGTCCATGAGTAAATAGGAATTGATTTATACTTTACGAATGCTTGCATGAATTGCCTTCTCATTAGTCTCTGTAAATCTTTCAAGGTGTGTCATCTATCCAAGTAGATGTGCCTGAGATGTGCTACCATTTAGTGTGCCTGAAAATCACCTGAAGGTGATTGGTCACATGCAGGTTGTTGGGCCCCACTACCCAGACTCTGATTCAAGTAGGTTTGTGATAAGGCCCAAGACTTTGCATGTGTAACAAGTTTCCAAGTGATGTTGATGAGGGTCTTCTGAGGACCACAGTTTGTGTACCACTGATGTACCCATCAGCTCCATTCCTTTAAACAGTAGCAAGGTATTCAATTTCATGGAAGTACCAGTTTTGTTATCAAGTCATGAATATTTAGATTGTTTCCCCTTCTCCCTCCCCCTCTTTTTTTTTTTTTCTCCTGAAAAAAGGCTGTGGTGGGGCTCCTGAGTGGCTCAGTTGGTTAAATGTCTGCCTTTAGCTCAGGTCATGATTCCAGGGTTCTGGGCTCAAGCACTGCATCAGGCTCTCTTCTCAGTAGGAAATCTGCTTCTCTTTCTCCCTCTGTGCACTCACTCTCTCAAATAAATAAATAAAATCTTTAAAAAAAGAAAAAATGCTATGAGGATTGCTCTCATTACCTCATCTTTATGCACATGGGTGATATACACACAGGCATTAGTTCCTAGAAGTGTGGTTCACTTTTGTCTTAGTGAATGTCAAGACATAAATTTCCACTTAACACGAGATTGCTGAGAGCCATGCCTTGTAGCACACTATCATAGTTCGTTCACTTTCACTGATGTCTAGTGTTCCATTGCAAGAATATAACAAATTTATTCATCCGCTCTCTCACTGGTGAGAAAGCTGCATGATTTCCAGGTTGTTTTGTACTATGAACTATCCATGCCTCCTGATAAATATTCTGGGTGTGGAATAGCTTAGGAAAAGGGTATATAAATAGTTGAGAATAAGATGTGATCTGTTCTCTCAGTTACTATATTTGAGACCACTTTATTACACTGCCTTAGTCTTTATTGCCAACAATAGACTGTTCAGTGTATTTTTTTCAAATATTATGTGTTTCAACATCACTCTTTGTCTAATGCGTTTTGTTCTTGTTTACTCCAAAGATGCTCTTCATAGTCTACTAAATTCTTTGGAACTGTTTCTGGACTTTCATTCTGGTCTATTGATTTTTTAGTATTTTATTCCACAGGAAGATTAAATTTAATTATCATTGCTTTAAAATGTTTTCATGGTATTGAATGAGTTTACATATGCAGAGGTACTTATAATATTTTTGTACTGAAGTGCTAAATAAGTGTTAACTATTATCTTAATTATCTTGTAAACAATATACGATGATCTAGGCACCCTCAAACCTTTTCAGATATTTCAGAGCTAATACAATTTATTTGTTTTCTTATGCATTTGAAAAATCAACTTATCTTGTTCTAAGTTATAGGAAATCTTGTGGATGTATCTATTGAAATAACAATAACTAGATATGAATCTTTGAGGCAGAACAGAGATTTGGATAATGTTATGTCTCTCTTTCTAATAATAGAGTGTGCTTTCCCTCTATTCAAGTATTTTTCCCTGTGTAACTTGTCATAAATTACTCTTCCAGTAGATCTTGCACTGCATTTACTATGTTTTTCTTTAGGCATTTATATTTGTTGGTATTAAGTGGAGTCTGTAGGGGAGGAAAAAGTGTTTTTCCTTCAATCCATCTTACATTCATTGCCCAGGACTCTGCAAATTAGATGGATAAAGACAGATTGAATTAACATGTGCATTGAGCATACACGTGGGAGTGCTCAGTGATCAGTAACTTAGAGGGGTGGTTAGAATTCTGGCTAATACAAGATCTTAACAAAAGAATGATATTTTTGTAGAGAAATGGCAAGACAAAGGACTTAAATGTCTCAAGGTGGTAAATTGTGAAAAGATACATGTATGGCAGGGGAGTAATGGAAGATAAGGGCCAGTTAGTAAAGTCTGTAATGTGGATTCCTGGGTGCTGATAAGGGTCTCAGAGTGGTCTCTGTTGGTTAACATCTTACATTCCTGGTAGAGGGGAGGAGGGACACCTTTACAAAATGATGTCCTGCTTTTACGCAAATGGAGAATGGGCAGGGAGCCTTTCTTTTTTTTTTTTTAAAGCAATTTATTTATTTATTTGAGAGAGAGAGAGGTGGAGGGGCAGAGGGAGTGGGGGAAAGAGAATCTTAGACTCCACACTGAGTGCAGAGCCCTACAGGCTTGATCTCACGACCTTGAGATCAGAGCCGAGCCAAATCCAAGAGTCTGATGCAACTGGCTGTGCCAGTCAGGTGCCCTGAGCTTTTCTTTTATCTGTTTCTTCTCAATTGCCTTCAGCTCAAAATAATTTTTATGCCTTAGTGGCATACTTTGGGGTGGCATCTTCTGCTACTCTTCTTGTCTTTTTTCCTTCACATCTTACAAGTGGTTCTTGTATGTATATAATAATAGTAGGAATAATAATAATAATATTAGTAATAGCAAAAACATAGTGAGATTTACTATACACAAGCCATAGAACCCATCCTAGCTACATTAATTATAAAAGAATGTATTCAAGGGATATTCATACTTTACAAAGTCTCTAGGAAAGCCAGAAATCTCATTTGCATGATACATAGTGAGAGGGGGGAAAAAAAAAACAGGAACCAGGAGAAAAGCCTGAACATATTACAGCGGTTATCTCATGGACTCCACACGGCTTCTGACTCACGCCACTTAGCACCTTTGCTGCCAGGGAATAGACTCTAGAAGCTCTGTGAGAACACCTCCTCTGTATCCAAGAAATTCCAATTCCCTCCATGCCACTTCTGGTTCTCATTGCCCACTTCCACATATGAGTTCCTTGCATGTGGGTTTATTCTTTGCAGAGTCCAGGCCAATCTGGAACACTCACCTCTCTGCAATGGAGTCTGGGAAATATCATTGATAACATTTCATTCTCTGCAATATTGCAATGTGTGGCAAAAGGAGGGAAAGCTCTCTGTCACAGTCGGTAGTAGTATTATTTATCCACTATTTTTTTTTTTAAGAGAGTGCAAGCAATGGTGGGTGAGCAGAGGGAGAGGGATAAAGAGAGGGAGAGAGAATCTTAAGCAGGCCTCAGGCCGAGCTCCATACTGGGCTTGATCTCATAACCCTGAAATCATGACCTAACCCAAAATCAAGTTGGCCACTTAACCGATGGACCCACCCAGGTGCCCCTATTATTATCCACTTTTCATAAGAATTTGTTTCTCTTCCAATTTATTAATTATTGAAGTATATTAATACATCTTCTAATATTTACTCATCCTTACATTTCTTAGAACAAAGATAACTTATTTATGGTGATTCTTTCTGGTAATATATTGCATATATTGCTTTCTTTGACTTGGAGATACATTATATAGGATAATGCCTTCATAGCCAAAATGACATTTATCTGTTGAAGTTTTTAATGAATCAATATTGATATATTGATTAAATATATCAATATTTAGTATTGACTAAAGTTCATAGTTTTCCTTAGGGGTCAGTCTTTGTGTTATATAGGTGTATGGATTTTGATAAATGCATAATGTCAGGTTCTCCCATTATAGTATCATACAGAATAGTTAACTTGCATTAAAAATCTCCTGTGCTCCACCTATTCTTCCCTCTCTCCTTACCCCTGAACCTCTGACATTCATGACTGGATCCTATGGTAAGAGTGTGTTTAGTTTGTAAGAAACTACCAAACTGTCTTCCAAAGGGGCTGCACCATTTTGCATTCCCACCAAACAATGAATGAGAGTTCCTTGTAGCAGAGTATGCTGGTTATCAATCTATTGCTTCTTAGCTCTGAAATCATCCTAACTGCCAACTCTGTGAAAACGGATATGGGATCATTAAATAAGTTTGCTTTTCTGGGGCACTATGTTAAACTTTATCAGTAGAGGGTGCTGGAGAGTGCTGGAGAGATTTTGTAGGAGTAAGAGGTTTTCCTTCCTGGTTCCAGGGACTCCCTGGTCAGGTTCCCCCTGCAATGGAAGTAGCTTCCCAAGTCCCAGGCTCCTGAGTGCAGGCAGCTCCTCCATCACCCAGCATCTGCAGTGTATGGCAGCCAGAGGCACCCTGCAACCATAGTAATGCCAGGCAGTTCCTTTACCTGGGTGGTTTTAGAGCAGAATGTATTAGATCCCCCCAGTGAGGTGCTGTTTGAACAACTTTCCTCAGTGCCCTAGAGTGTCTCAGTGAGACACCGTACTCTGAAAAGCTTCCCCAGTACCTTATGAGGAGAAGAAAGAGAAGACAAAAAGATTATTTTTGCTAAAACTTACCAGATTTAAGGAGATACATAGATCTACAAACCTGAAAAATCCAAGGAACCCCAAAAGGATAAACCTAAAGAAAACCACACTGAGGGGATCCCTGGGTGCCTCAGCAGTTTAGTACCTGCCTTTAGCCCAGGGTGTGATCCTGGAGTCCCGGGATTGTGTCCTACATTGGGGTCCCTGCATGGAGCCTGCTTCTCCCTCTGCCTGTGTCTCTGCCTCTCTCTCTCTCTCTCTCTCTCTCTCTCTCTGTCTCTCATGAATAAATAAATAAAATCCTTAAAGAAAAAAAAAAAAGAAAAACACACTGAGACATATTATAATGCAAATGTTGAAT
Source organism: Canis lupus familiaris (assembly GCF_011100685.1). NCBI lineage: Eukaryota > Metazoa > Chordata > Mammalia > Carnivora > Canidae > Canis > Canis lupus. The sequence goes on from NC_049238.1 coordinate 57,320,785, forward strand.
GTGAAAGACAGGAGGGAATCTTGAAATCAGCAAGAGGAAAGAAAAATGTCATGTACCAAAGATCCTCAAAGGGATGATCAGTGGATAACCAAGCAGTGTATGGAGGCCAGAGGCAGGGGAATGAGATATTTAAAATGCTGACAGAAAAGCTGTACTTAGAATTCTATATATAGCAAAAGAGTCCTTCAGTAATTTCCCATATAAACATAGGCTAAGAAAGTTCATGCTACCAGCCTTGCCCAACAAGAAATGATGAAGGAAGTTCTTCAGGTTGAACTAAAACAACACTAGCAATAACTCAAAGTCATATAATAATATAAAGATCCCCAGAAATGGAAACATGTGAACATACATACAAACCTACTTCTGCAATTTTGGTTTGTAATATCCATTTTAATTTACTATAGGATCAAAAAGACAATGCATAAAAAGTTATAAATCTAGGATAATGAATACAAAATATATAAAGATGCAATTTGAGACAACAATAACATAATGTTTATGGGTCTAAGCTGTAAAGGAACAGAGTTTTGATAAGTGACTGATGCTAAGTTGATATCACTTTCAATAGATTGTTAGAGTTTTACGATGTTATATGTAATCTTCTTAACAATTACAAAGAAACTATCCCTGGAATATTTACAAAAGGAAATGAGAAAATAATCCGAACTACAAAAAAACAACTAAACATGAAGTAAAGCAATAATGGGGGAAATAAACAAAAAAGCTGTAAGACATACAGAAAACAAATCATAAAATGCCAGAAATAAATCCTGCCCTATTAGTAACTAATTTAAATGCAAATGATGTAAACTCCCCAATCAAAAGACATCGACTGGCAGATTGCATTAAAAAGAAAGAATCTAAATTTCTACTGCCTGTAAAAGACTCAGTTTAGCTCTAAGGATACATATAGGCTGAAAGTGATAGAGAAAAATGGTCCATGCAAACAGTAACCAAAAGAGAGCAGAGGTGGCTATATTAATATCAGAAAAATATCACTCCTAACTATGCTCCTCCTCACGAAAACAACAAACATTCTTTCATGGACAAGACACCAGCAAGAGAATCTTAGTACATGAGGGTGAGGTTGCACTGCAGAGACCACAGCAGACTACATTAGGATGGTAAGAGCTATGGCTCCATGCTGACTGAATTTCCCCTCCCCAGACTGCTGCAGCATCATATGGACAGGTCTCCTCTGAGCCTGTGGTTCCTGCAGTAGGAAAAGAGAGCCCACCGGGGACATCCAGTCCCCCTACCATTTTGAGTCACTTCATGAGAGTCCTTACTCAGGTCTTGCTTTATGGGGATTGCAGGGGAATCTTTAGGGCTCGACCACTAGGAATCTGATTGTGACAGAGTGGAGGGAGGGGCTTGCAGTAATCAGCACTGGGATCTTGGCAGTTCAAATTCCTGTCTGCAGAGTCCAAGTAGTGGTCCCAACCACTGGCTTTGCTCACCTGCAAAACCAAGTCAGTGGTGCAGTCTGATCAGGGAAATCATTGGAGTGCAGATCAGCTTGATTCAGGTCCTTAAATGAGGTGTTTCACCAAACTTGGAGCCTGGTCTGCCTCTACCAAGACAGGGGAGCTGTCACAGCCCCCACCTGCTACTGAGTATGGCTTCTGACCCCCTCTGACCAGCAGGGCTGGAGTGAACATGTGGAAGCTACATAGCTCAGTCTTTCTCAGGCTGAGAGGTGGGCATTCAGGAGTGATCACTCCCAGAACAAATCCAGGATGGGCCATAGAATGTTCCCCTACTACGCGTTGGCAAAGTGAGTGAATTTATTCCTCCACCTGCTAGTGAGTATAGCTCTTGGCCTTCTAGACAGAGAGCTTGGAGTGGGCTCTCCCGCCCTACCCAAGCATGGGAACTGAGTCATAGCCCCACCTGCTGAGTGAGGCCCCCCCGGTCTGCCTAGCCAGAGACGCTAGCAGGAATGCCTGGAGGCTGGATAATCCAGTAAACTCAAGTGAAGAGTTGGGCAGGCAGAGCTGGTAGTGCTCAGAGCAAAACCAGTGGCCCTTTTTGACCAGGGAACCTGTGGCAAAGATTGGCTTGAGTCAAGACTACAAAGAAAGAAAGAGCCTTAGTGGTCTTATAGGTGGTTTTCCTGCTGCACCTGGGCAGGGAAATTGATTCATAGCCCCACTCACTGCTGAATAGCTTCATCCTACCTGACCACGGAACCTAACCAGAATGCACAGAAAGCTGTGTAGCCCATCCAAGAGTGCTGCTTATAGTGACACTTGAACAGAGAACACAGCTCCTGGGTTCCCCCATTTGCTAAGAAAAATCAGTGACTTCACCTAGCCAGGGAATCAGTTCATACACTTGCCTGATTTGGGTACTCAAATAAGCTATGTAAGCCCTGGATCCCATTCTGCTTCCTCAAAAGAGCTGAGAAGCTAATTCATAGACCCATCTGCTACTGAGTATAGTCCCCATTCCCAGCCATCTAGTAAGCCTGACCAGAGAATCTGGGCAATCATGGAGTCCCTCCTTTAGCCTTCCTGTGGCAGGGAATCAAGGAACAGCCTTATCTATATGGTCTCAGCCAGCAGTGCATCCCTCCAACCTGACATCAGAGCCGGGGCATTAGCTTTGTCCCAAAATAGACCCTGACAACAGGCCCCAAGGATGTTACCAGTCAACATGTCTGAATATCTAAAGTAAGCTGACTGGTAAGGAACTATCTCTGCCAAACAAACTTGTAAAGTCCAGAAAAGGAGATCACTTACTCAAATTAACAAATACCAACATAGGGACTGAAGGATCACACACCAAAAAAAAATCAGGTGAATATGACACCACCAAAGGAATCTGATAAAACTCCAATACCCAACCCTACAGAAATGGAGCTCTATGAACTGTAAGTCAAAGAATTCAGAATAATCTTCTTAAAGACATTTAGTCAACTACAAGAACACAGAGACAGACAATTTGATAAAATGAGAAATGCAATCCATGAACAAAATGAGAACTTCAACAAGGAAATAGAAATCATCTTTTCAAAAAATCCACAACTCTAGGAAGTCTAGGGCTGAAAAATACAATGACAACTGAAGAATTCAATAGAAAGTTTCAAAAGTAGAATCAATTCATAAGCACAGAGGAAGACAGTACTCTTCATGAGGCCACATTATAATCATTGTTCATATTTTCTTTGGAGAACTTTGAGATAGGAGAAATTATCAAGACTGACATGCTCCTAAAGTTACTACAACTACACAAAAACATCTGCTCAGCTCTTGAGCAGGGAGGGAGGATGGAGCTTATATGCTCTTCATCTTGTGTCAAACAGAACTTGTCTTTAAAATTGGCATGGTGCTTTTGAAAACAAGATGTAAAGGGTTCTTTAATTTATGGTTTCAAGCTGATTATGGATATTTCTCTCTCCGTATTTTGTACATTTCTATGTTCAAAATCTAGACTGACATTTTCCAATTTTGATTTCATTAAAATGTAGTACAGTGACCAAGACTAAGTAACAATGGCTATATATGCTCTACTTCCTGAAACAACTAAAAAAGCAGATAAAAATACATGAAATGAACCTTTTCAATTTACTGTACATCAGGCCAAGGAAGATAGTCATCCCTGAGTCCTACTAATGTCACAAATGTACTATGTTAAGAGATTTTTCAAGCCAGTCACAGGAAGGAAAACTGAAGAGGAGCCCAGTGGACCCTTGTTTTGTTGAGGAGACTAAACTGAGAGTTTAGCGGGATGAAAGTAGATACAATTGATAAGACAGAGTCCCAGAAGGAGAGATTTCCAAAAAAACAAACAAACAAAAAATCATGAAAAATTTCAGAGGAATTACTTCTAATAAATACTCAGCAGAACACTGAAAACTACCCAAAAGTCAAGATAGAAGAGGATTAAAGGAAACAGTGCCTGCTACTCACAAGAGCTGAGGATAGGCCTATTCCTCAAAACCAGAATACCTGGAAAGGTAGCTAGAAATAATTAGCAGTAGAGCGAGCACTGTTCTGGACACTTAACAAATAATTAAATCAAGACCTGAAACAATCATACTATTTCTAAGTAACTTACCTTCGTCATTGAACAAAGCTCAAAACTTATGGCAGATAAAACTATTCAGCAACCAACAAAGTAAATATACCATTCAAATATTACTTGATGTTTGCAAAAGGAGGAAAATAGAGCCAATAATCAGGATACAAATCAATCACTTGAAACTAAGTTGATAGAGATGTTAGAGAAGGGCATTAAAACTGTTACTATAACTATATTCCATAAGTTCAAAAAGTTAATAGGAAAATGTAGGTATAAAAAAACCCAAATCCAACTTATCTTAAAAAAAAAAACTTACTACCTTAAAAAAAAAAAAACATAAAAGATGTAGTCACACAAACAAAAGCTGGAATACTTCATTACCAGTAGATCTGCACTTTGGGAATTTAAGGATAATCTTTGAGCAGAAGGAAAATAATACCAGATGTATATCTGGATCTACACAAAAGAAGTGCCCAAGAAATGCTAAATAAATGGGCATACATATTCCCTTACTATTATTTAAATCTTGTTAAAGATGATGAAACATTTAAATAATAATAAGATAACTTATTGTGGGCTTTATGGCATTTGTAAAAATAAAATGCATACAACAATAGCATATAATCCAGAAGGGGAACTATGGAAGTGTATTAGTCTAAGTTTCTTGTAGTGTGTATAAAGTGGCATAACATTACTAGAAGGTAGATTGTGACAAATTAAGGATATATACTACAAACCTTAATACAACCATTAAGATAATGAAGAGTTATGGCTAGTAGCCAAAGGAGATAAAATGAAATTATAAAAAAAAAATACTAGCTTAATTCAAAAGAAAGAAGGAAAAAAGGAACGAACCAAAAACTAATAGCCTATGAACAGACTCAAACTTAGCTCTTTCAATAATTACATTAAATGCTAATTAAAAGGCAGAAATTGTCAGACTTGATTTTAAGAACTACTCAACTACATATTGCCTATAAGAAACATGCTATAAATATGGAGATATTAATACAGTCAAATAAGAGAATGGAAAAAGGTGTGTATGCTATATGAATAGTAGTCAAAGGAGGTTGTAGTAACAGTATTAATATCAGCTATAATAGACTTCAGAGTAAGACATATTACAAAAATCAGATAGCTATTTCCTATTTATAAATAAATCAATTCATCAAGAAGACAATAAGAATCCCACAAGTTTCTGCACCTGACGGCAGCTCCAAAACACATGATGCAAACTGATAGAACTGCAAGGAGAAATAGACAAATTCATATTAAGAACGAGTAGACCAAATACAGTAAGGATAGAGTAGACTTAACACTATCAACCAAAACAAAAACAAAAACAAAACAAAACAAAAAACACTATCAACCGACTTTACCTGATTAACATTTATAGAGTACTCTACCCAGCAATAGCACAGTCTTCTCAAGAATCCACATATATAACACTTCTTGTAATATCAATACTTATTAGGTGTGTCTTGAGCAGATTATTTCACCTTATCATGCTTTAATTTCTCTATTGGAAAGGGGTAAATAATAACATATACCCAACAGAGTTATTTGCAGGAGTCAGGATACATAAATACACATGAGGCATTTAGAAAACTGTCTGGCATGGAGTGAACTCTCCACACAGTAGCCATCACTGTCAGTATTCCAGATACAACTAAATGTCCTTGCATTCTCAGGTGATGGCCAGGCTTGATAAATGTCAGAATTATGATCATCACAAAGTCAGGGTTTTCTTGTTCTCCTTTGACTAAAAATAGTCCCCAAATAATCCAAGGGAAACACTCTTTACTATGAGCCTCCCACAACTTCTTCAATTAGAAGAACAACATGGCTGAGAAAAAAGGAGACCAGGGTGAGGATAGTGATCCTGCAGTGATGCTTGGGGAGGGAGGAGCATGGGAACGAGGTGACACAACAGCAGGAAGGATTGGCCTAGAGCAAGACCATGAACTCATGGGCTGACACAGGTCTGGGAAGGATGAGATCCTCCCTGGGCATGAAATGTGGGCACTGATTTCCTCCAAAGCTGCCACTTAGTCCTTCCCTCCTCCCACACTCAGCATCGGGCAAAGAGGTAAGAATATTAGGAGACAGATATGGGGGTACATGGTGGAAGGCATTCCTCACTCTCTGCTCTACTTAGGGGTGCAGCAAACCTATCAAACCTATGGCCATGTGTCCCTCAGTACACATTCACAAAAGACCTACTCCTGCAAACAAAAGCCCAAAGCACAGAACTTTGTTAAAAGTCTTGTCCACGGGACACTGCCAGGGTGTGTCATCATTTACAGACTGTGGTGAAATGCAAGAGTTGTGGCAGATTAGTGTCCTTCCTCCAACAACTGAGATTTCCCCAAATACCTGTCAGAGACCACACATCTACAGAGCTGAAGTGATCCATAAAATGACCACATCAGGGGGAAAGATTTACCTGAGGAACACTCCTTATAATGTATGGATTTCTATTTATAAGAGTGGTGGTCAACATTCATCAGTCAACAGGGACCCTAGCACAGAGTTCTCACTGATCACAACAGGGAGGCAGAGAGGAAGGCAGATAAGCACTTTGTTTTCTGGGATTCTGAGCCACAGGACTCTAGTGTGAAAACCAATGTAATTCTGTAAAACAATATGCAGAGCTTTAGTGTTCAGAAAAGTTGTTGGGCCATTCTTTTCAGGATATCCAAAACTTGATCACAAATGAAGGAGCAAGTGAGTATTGAAAAAGCAAAATGCACTCATTTGTTTCCCAAACAAGAATATCATTTATTTGCCAATCCAACCTTGAAGGAAAGTTACATTAAAAAAAAAAAAAAGAATTGGAATAAGAACAAAGTGCCATTTGGGTAAATGCTAAGCTTGTTCAATATATGATTCTGTGTTATAAAATGACTGTGGATCGCCTGATTACTCATTTGGGTTCTTGGTATTTTTTTGCCTTATATTATTTATTTTTAGAGTTAACTGGTGGTGTTTATTTCTGTTTGGATTGCATATACTGTCTTATCATTCTCTCGAAAAACACAACAAACACTGAAATGACTAAGAAAATAAGGCGTACTAACATAATGGACACGACCTGTACTGGTGTAGGCACCTCCTCTTTCTGCTTCCTCGCAGGCCCACTGTCAATGCTTCCTCCATACCGTACCTCCTCATAGAATGGAGGGGCCCAGCCAAACATGCAGTGGCAGTTTTTTTTTTTTTTTATCGTTTCAAACGCCTCGGTGGTTGCATTTTTTAGGAAAACAGTTAAAATCCAAGACTGAGTGGTTCACACAAGTTCTGTTAATACATAGTCCGTTATAACCACAGCGGGTACTATCATTTATTACACCTATGTCAGGTATTCCCATGGGTATCATGGCTTTGTGGTAGCCTACCCCCCAGCACATGAGATTTTCCTCTTGCAGATGAGTAGAGATGCTCTGGCAGATCAGGGATGGTGTTGACATTTATACACTGCAGCCTGCCACACATTGCATTTGCCTTGGTACAAGCTTTATAGTACAAGCTTTATGGGAACTGTGAACTGCAATTTCACAGTTCCCATATTGATCACCCATTAAATTAATTGCGTGATAGCACTGATCAGGAGCCTTCCTGGCATCAGCTCCAAAAATGTTTTGGCACTGCACATATCTGGAACAGCACTTCTTTTTTCTTTTCTTTTCTTTTCTTTTTTCTTTTCTTTTCTTTTCTTTTCTTTTCTTTTCTTTTTCTTTCTTTTCTTTCTTTCTTTCTTTCTTTCTTTCTTTCTTTCTTTCTTTCTTTCTTTCTTTCTTTCTTTCTTTCTTTTTTTGGCACCGCTCTCTTAAACAAAGGATGTTATGCTTGCAAGGGGTTCCATCAAGCTTATAACTGTCATCTGGGAAGAAATTTGAGATTCCATTGCAGTACTCTGCAAGGTCACATTCATTATCTTCCTCTCGACACATGTACCCAAGTGGACGAAAGTAGCAGTTACCACAGCAAAGCCTAGTGCTACAATTGGCACCTTGCATGAGTTTACAACCCATGTGGCAACAGTTGTCTTTTTTACACTCCTCCCTTGATCCACAATCACATTCTTCATTCCCTTCCTCAATTTTATTTCCACATGTCTCCAACACATAACCCAATCCTAGGATATTATCCAGAGTGCTGCTGAATTTACGTGATCAAAAAACTCTGAATAACTACAATTACTAAACCTGCTACTCCCAGTGCCCATGATACAAGTTCGCCTAGCCCTACATTGACAAAATTCTGTATCATGTTTCATTCCTACACCATGGCCCAGTGCATGAGCAGATAATCTCTGACAGCAAGGATATTTAGATTTATAAAACTACTTAGAGATCCACTGTGGTTTTTTGAACATGCACCTCAGGCATATGACTATCCAGTAACATGAAGAATAGACTTTGAAATATACAAATGTGCCCAATCTCCTGGAATCTGAGCAGAAAGGTACGTGGTGTAATATTTTACAAATGCTTTTAGAATATCTCGTACATCCATTTTGGTAATAGTTATTCCGTACTCATGTGTGCATATCTCAATACTTTTTAGATGTAGCCTCATACCGGTCTCTTTAAAAGAAGGTGTCCATAATTCCAGTCAAAAGAATGGCACCATATATGACTTAAGTAACATTGGATTCTGAAAACAAATATCTACTTGATCAAAGACCAGGGCCACTCCCAAGTACTTTTGATGCTTATGAGAAATAGAAAAGTCATTACGCCTAGCCATATTCTCATTCTGCGCTATCTGTTTTTCTAGTTCATCATTAGTTAAGCCACAGGTATGATTCTGAAACTTGTCCTCTTCCTTCAGGAGATATATGACATGTTCAAAGCTAGAAGAGCCCTTGAGGGGCTCGATTTGGTAATGTTCCTCATCAATTTTCAATATGCCTCGAAGACTCCCCATGCATGTACTTAAAGTAGCCTCTGAATCCTGAGTTCCTTCAACCGAGCCTACGTAGTTGCAGTCCCTGGGTATGTAAGGATGATCCTCCAGGAGTTTCTCCTGTTCCGGCGAAGATTCAGATCTTCAGGGTAATAGAAGATTACGGGGTAATAGAAACCTCTTGGGCCACAGGTGAAGGACATACTTCTTGCCTTTGACCTGCAGGAGGTAGGACACTTGCTCCACAGCACCCTGCTGACCTCCCCGGAAGCTCAGCTTCTTGGGAATGATGATTTCATACGACTCAAATCCCCACTCAGGGTGAAAAATCATATCCTCGCCAAGAGCACCCACCAGGAGCGCCACGAGGACTAGCGTGGGGAGCGAAGGGCCTTGGGGGAGTAAGGTCCTTCCTGACCTCATGGCCCCAGATCTCGGTCCTAGCAGGTCAGTCCCTGCAACTGGCCTGCGAGTCAGGGTCCAGGGGCGGCCTCTAGAGAAGTGGGAGCGCAAAGTGCGGAGCTGCCAAAGCAGGGTTTGCAGGAAACCCCAGCCTCCCAAGGCTCGGTCTAGTTGACATTCCCAGAACTTACCTATCTAGTTCGCTTCCTGGGCGGTGCCGTTGGGCGCACGAGGGAGAACCGAGGGAGAACCGAGGGAGGGGTGCGCGAGAATAAAACAGGCGAGAGGGAGGGGCTGCTGGCACGAGGGATGAGGGGCAGAGAGCAGCTTGGACAAAGGAGAAGGGCTGCAGAGAAAGGAGGACAACGCTCTTGCTCAAGGGTCAGTCCGTCCTATGCCGGTTGGGCTGTTTCCATTCGCCCTAGGACACACCTGACGGTTTCCCTCGGTGGGTGTTTTCTAGGCAGAGCGGCAGAGGCAGACACCACCAGGGGTCTCACCCCCTCCCCTCCCCGGGCAGTGCCTGGCTTCCGGCAAGAGAAAGACTCCAGCTCATTTTGTCAAGTGGCTCTTTCTGCTGTGTGTCCTTGGGTGCCAGGGACTAGCCAGATTGGGGGGGGGGGGGCGGAGTAGGGGGCGGTGCAGAATCTAGGAATAGAAGAGCACCTGTGAGAGCAGAAGAGCAGAACCCCGGGAGCTCTCCCAGAAAGGCATCCCAGTGGTTATGTTTGTTGTATGAGTGGTGGGTGAGGGAGGAGGTCAGGGATTCAAATGATTTCTAAACAGCTGACAATACCAAACTTTGATGAGGGTGTAGAATGACAACAACTCTTACACATCTCTGGAGGGAGTTTAATAGGCTGAACTGCATTAGAAAGCTCTTTAGCGTCCATTTCTCCTAGATTGCCTAATTTATTGGCGTATAGCTGTTCATAATATGCTTTTAAAATCGTTTGTATTTCCTTGGTGTTGGTAGTGATCTCTCCTTTCTCATTCATGATTTTATTAATTTGAGTCTTCTCTCTCTTCTTTTTAATAAGGCTGGCTAATGGTTTATCTATCTTATTAATTCTTTCAAAGAACCAACTCCTGGTTCTGTTGATCTGTTCCACAGTTCTTCTGGTCTCTATTTCGTTGAGTTCTGCTCGAATCTTTATTAACTCCCTTCTTCTCTTGGGTGTAGGATCTATTTGCTGTTTTTTCTCTAGCTCCTTTATGTGTAAGGTTAGCTTTTGTATCTGAGTTCTTTCCAGTTTTTGAATGGATGCTTGTATTGCGATGTATTTCCCCCTTAGGACTGCTTTTGCTGCATCCCAAAGATTTTGGATGGTTGGATCTTCATTCTCATTAGTTTCCATGAATGTTTTTAATTCTTCCTTAATTTCCTGGTTGACCCTTTCATCTTTTAGCAGCATGGTCCTTAACCTCCACGTGTTTGAGGTACTTCCAAACTTCTTGTTGTGATTTAGTTCTAATTTCAAGGCATTATGGTCTGAGAATATGCAGGGGATGATCCCAATCTTTTGGTATCGGTTCAGACCCGATTTGTGATCCAATATGTGGTCTAGGAGAAATGGATGCATTCCTGGAAAGCCACAAACTACCAAAACTGGAACAGGAAGAAATAGAAAACCTTAACAGGCCAATAACCAGGGAGGAAATTGAAGCAGTCATCAAAAACCTCCCAAGACACAAGAGTCCAGGGCCAGATGGCTTCCCTGGGGAATTTTATCAAACGTTTAAAGAAGAAACCATACCTATTCTCCTAAAACTGTTTGGAAAGATAGAAAGAGATGGAGTACTTCCAAATTCGTTCTATGAGGCCAGCATCACCTTAATTCCAAAACCAGACAAAGACCCCACCAAAAAGGAGAATTACAGACCAATATCCCTGATGAACATGGATGCAAAAATTCTCAATAAGATACTGGCCAATAGGATCCAACAGTACATTAAGAAAATTATTCACCATGACCAAGTAGGATTTATCCCTGGGACACAAGGCTGGTTCAACACCCGTAAAACAATCAATGTGATTCATCATATCAGCAAGAGAAAAACCAAGAACCATATGATCCTCTCATTAGATGCAGAGAAAGCATTTGACAAAATACAGCATCCATTCCTGATCAAAACTCTTCAGAGTGTAGGGATAGAGGGAACATTCCTTGACATCTTAAAAGCCATCTATGAAAAGCCCACAGCAAATATCATTCTCAATGGGGAAGCACTGGGAGCCTTTCCCCTAAGATCAGGAACAAGACAGGGATGTCCACTCTCACCACTGCTGTTCAAAATAGTACTGGAAGTCCTAGCCTCAGCAATCAGACAACAAAAAGACACTAAAGGCATTCAAATTGGCAAAGAAGAATTCAAACTCTCCCCTTCGCCGATGACATGATACTCTACATAGAAAACCCAAAAGTCTCCACCCCAAGATTGCTAGAACTCATACAGCAATTCGGTAGCGTGGCAGGATACAAAATCAATGCCCAGAAATCAATGGCATTTCTATACACTAACAATGAGACTGAAGAAAGGGAAATTAAGGAGTCAATCCCATTTACAATTGCACCCAAAAAGCATAAGATACCTAGGAATAAACCTAACCAAAGATGTAAAGGATCTATACCCTCAAAACTATAGAACACTTCTGAAAGAAATTGAGGAAGACACAAAGAGATGGAAAAATATTCCATGCTCATGGATTGGCAGAATTAATATTGTGAAAATGTCAATGTTACCCAGGGCAATATACACGTTTAATGCAATCCCTATCAAAATACCATGGACTTTCTTCAGAGAGTTAGAACAAATTATTTTAAGATTTGTGTGGAATCAGAAAAGACCCCGAATAGCCAGGGGAATTTTAAAAAAGAAAACCATATCTGGGAGCATCACAATGCCAGATTTCAGGTTGTACTACAAAGCTGTGGTATCAAGACAGTGTGGTACTGGCACAAAAACAGACACATAGATCAGTGGAACAGAATAGAGAATCCAGAAGTGGACCCTGAACCTTATGGTCAACTAATATTCGATAAAGGAGGAAAGACTATCCACTGGAAGAAAGACAGTCTCTTCAATAAATGGTGCTGGGAAAATTGGACATCCACATGCAGAAGAATGAAACTAGACCACTCTCTTTCACCATACACAAAGATAAACTCAAAATGGATGAAAGATCTAAATGTGAGACAGGATTCCATCAAAATCCTAGAGAAGAACACAGGCAACACCCTTTTTGAACTCGGCTATAGTAACTTCTTGCAAGATACATCCACGAAGGCAAAAGAAACAAAAGCAAAAATGAACTATTGGGACTTCATCAAGATAAGAAGCTTTTGCACAGCAAAGGATACAGTCAACAAAACTAAAAGACAACCTACAGAATGGGAGAAGATATTTGCAAATGATATATCAGATAAAGGGCTAGTTTCCAAGATCTATAAAGAACTTATTAAACTCAACACCAAAGAAACAAACAATCCAATCATGAAATGGGCAAAAGACATGAACAGAAATCTCACAGAGGAAGACATAGACATGGCCAACATGCACATGAGAAAATGCTCTGCATCACTGGCCATCAGGGAAATACAAATCAAAACCACAATGAGATACCACCTCACACCGGTGAGAATTAGGGAAAATTAACAAGGCAGGAAACAACAAATGTTGGAGAGGATGCGGAGAAAAGGGAACCCTCTTACACTGTTGGTGGGAATGTGAACTGGTGCAGCCACTCTGGAAAACTGTGTGCAGGTTCCTCAAACAGTTAAAAATATACCTGCCCTACGACCCAGCAATTGCACTGTTGGGGATTTACCCCAAAGATACAGATGCAATGAAACGCTGGGACACCTGCACCCCGATGTTTATAGCAGCAATGGCCACGATAGCCAAACTGTGGAAGGAGCCTCGGTGTCCAATGAAAGATGAATGGATAAAGAAGATGTGGTTTATGTATACAATGGAATATTACTCAGCTATTAGAAATGACAAATACCCACCATTTGTTTTGACGTGGATGGAACTGGAGGGTATTATGCTGAGTGAAGTAAGTCAGTCGGAGAAGGACAAACATTATATGTTCTCATTCCTTTGGGGAATATAAATAATAGTGAAAGGGAATATAAGGGAAGGGAGAAGAAATGTGTGGGAAATATCAGAAAGGGAGACAGAACGAAAAGACTGCTAACTCTGGGAAACGAACTAGGGGTGGTAGAAGGGGAGGAGGGCGGGGGGTGGGAGTGAATGGGTGACGGGCACTGGGGGTTATTCTGTATGTTAGTAAATTGAACACCAATAAAAAATAAATTAAAAAAAAGAAAGCTCTTTAGCGGTATCTCATACAGTTGGAAATATGCAGACCCTATGATCCAGCAGTTCCACTCCTAGATACATACTCTACAGACATGTGTGCATGAATTCACCAGGATACATGAAACAGCAATATTCCCCAAATTGGAAACAATTCAGCTTTCCATCAACAGTGACTACAGCAATGGAGATGATGCATCAGAGTTATTTATATGCATGATGAGGACAAATATTACAAACAAAGAAAAGCAAAACACAAACATAAAGATCAGAATCAGACGAAATTAAACGTTACTTTTAGGGATACATGCATTTGGTAAACTGAATCTAGGAAATAATTACGGGAACCGTGAGGATGAGCTGTCACCCTACTTCTAGGGTGTAATCAGGAGTGGATGAGGAAGGGGCAGGGTATGGTTCATGTAGCTTCTAGAGTGCCTGGCTGTTGGGGTTTGCTGTACACATCTGTTAAACCATTCCTAAAAACATATGCTCATTTCTGTGTGTGTTACATTTCACAATGAAAAAAAATGCTTTAATAGCCCAGAAGTTTGTTTCTACTTTCTGAGATGAGACAGATATGCTTTGCAATCATTAATCTTTAGGTTGACACGTTAGCTGGAGTCATAAAGGTATCGGTAAGGGATAGTGCCAGTAGACTGACTATGGCTACTATCTTTTTAACTTATGTCTTGAAATTTTATAGCACGGAGTATTTTGTCCCTTCCTAGAATAGCCATCATTCATTCATTATGTCCCTTTTGAAAAAGAATTATTTAAAAAATTATAGATGAAGAGCTTCTAACTTGTTGATATTAAGATGAAAGTAAGCACAACACAGAGCAATGTTTCTCTGCAAAAGTTACCTTCTGTATCAGTCTGGGTTCAGTCAGGAGAAAGAATCCACATCATAGTTGAAGAGGGAAATGTTAGCTAGAGAGTTATTAATTTGAACAGGGAATTAGAGGAATAAGAGATTTGCTGATAAACTGTACAGAGAATTCTAAAGAATATTGGAGATGTGGATAGAATACTTAATACAGCAGGTATGCAATGGTATTTCAAAAGTAGTGGTACTATTTGATAAGTATTTTCGTGCAATTTCTAAGTATCTTCTAACTTAGATTTGTGTTTATAAATGACTCATAGTTTTAAATTTTTTCATACACATAGGGTTGCTGGTTGGTTGCAATTTTTTTGTTTCCTATTTGATACCACTATGCTCAGTGATACCTGTCTATATAATACTGACCCTTTGAAGCACTGAGATTTTAGCATGGCTTCATCCACATGCAATTTTTGTGATGTTCCAGATATTCTTAAAATAAATTCATGAGTACTCACTGTCACAGTCCATGCTCTGTGTATAACAGGGTGTAAAAATGGGATTCTTTCTGGTTTGGAGTTTCAGCACAGGCTTCTGTTGATGTCAGGCAGCCAGAGGCCATGAGGAGCACCCCTGCAAGTCAAACAAAGATGGAGTTATTGCAGAACTTTGCTTCAGGGGAAATGCACACAAGGAGGAGATGTGGGTTTGTGGAAGTGTGTGTAAGATAGGGTTGCCCTTGTTTTAGGTGATGTTGAGATGGGTTCAAAGATGAGCATCGGTGACAGGCATGATCAGATATGGTTATGTTTTTTTATCTAGCAGGTGAGAAGAATAGAGCTGTAATTGTTAAAGGGGCTGTAATTGGCAGCAGTCACTCAATTTGTCAGGAGTGGGTATATTTGATAGTATTTGTAGTCAGTAATTCTTGAAAGGTTATTGGTATGTGTGTTTGTTATTATAAATGTGATCTTCTCTTCAATTGCATCCCCCAATTGGTTTTGGTTTATAGCAGAGGTTTCTCTGTGAATTAATTTTACATCATTTGATTCACTGGATTCCTAAGTGTTCCAGTAAGTTTTCTTGGGTTGCCAAATTATCACTAAAGGAGACTACTGTTGCCTAGTATCTGATTCCTAAGTAATACTACTACAGCACAAGGTCTGTAATGACTCCAGAAATGCCAAGCAAACTTCTCATCTAAGCATCTGGTTGACACTGACACTGTTAGATATTATCGTAGAACCACAAAGCCACCAAGCTGCTTACCCTTAGAGGTAAGTAGTTAAGGGCCTAGATAAGCCCCTATTCTGAGGCAGGACTTGGTCATCTTTATGATGTATAATGAAAAAGAAGAAGCCTGAGAAGAGCTAGGAGCATGACCAACTCTTAGCTATGCAGGCCATACCCCCGGAGCTTTCTAGTGCATAACCTTCATGAACTGGTTTTTGCTTAAACACACCCCAATTTAGACCTATTCCCCTTATATGACCTAGAAGATCCCAATCCTCTCAGGGTCCCAGAGGTAGAGGTCACCATGGCAGTGTCTACCCAGAAACCCAAATCATTACATGCCAAGAGATAGGTTGATGAAAGTAGAGTAGATGTATGGTTTCTGATCACAAGACATTATTTTACTCAGAAGAAAGACTTCTGTGAATGGATTTGGTGTTGACAGCAAGTAACGTGAATGATTTCAAAACCACTGAACTGTACACTTAAAAATGGTTAAGACGGTATACTGTATGTGTATTTTGCTCCAATTAAAAAGTGTTATTTTGCTCAACCACTCCCAACATTCTATTTCTTTTTCTGTATTTCTGTTACAGTCTGATATAATCAGTGTATAATAAAAGAAAGCATCTCAGGAAGAAAAAAAGGCAGAGGTGGACTATAACATCCATGAAGCACTGACCTAGGGAAAAAGTGGAACTCTGAATTAAGCTGGTCTAGTCTTTCCTATGTAAGAAAAAAGTTTCACTTGGGTCTGGGAAGTGACACACAGGGCCCAATTTCCTCACTCAAAGCCTCTCCAAGGCAGAGTGCTGGGGGCACTGGAGAGGCTCTCATCAGTGAAGGCTCTGCGGCAGACACACAGGTAGTCGTTGGTCAGCTGGATGCAGTCCAGGCTACTCTCAGAGCTGCAGGGGTTCGAGAGGCAAACCTCTCATTGATGTTGATGTTGCGCTCACACCGCACTTCTGCAAGGCCAGGCAAGCAGCAACGACAGTAGCCCCCAATCCTACCTACACACTAACCACTATTGAGACCTCCAGCACAGTCATCAATGTTCTCTTCACAAAGCAGGCCTGAAGGAGAGAAGAGACAGAGAATGAGGACATTCTTTGGAATACTTCTTTCCTGCAAAACAGAGTCACTCTTTATGGCACTTTGCAAACATGCTGATGACACATCTCAACCTGTGATGGGACATTTAGGTCAGGTGGGGCAAATCACACTCTTGATCCATCGCAGCTGCTGTCATCCCCAGTGAGCAGTAAGGTCAAGGGGAAGAATATGCTCAGGGCGTCACAGGTACTCTCCCACACAGCCCCCCAAAGTGGTCCTCTGTGCACCAACTGGCATTATTCGTCCCACCTGAGGGACGAGGAAACTAGAGCTCAAGAGAGACCCAGTAATTTCTCATTAACTCATGCCTTTCATTCAAACTATAAAAACAGTTCAAAAGAGGCTATCATAATAAATACATAAAAATTATAAGTACATAAGTACATAAAATATTAGTAAGAACTGGACTAAATGTCGAGGGATTTTTAAAAAGTTTTAGACTTGCTGACTTTTTTCTGTAAAAGAATGTGCACTTTTTCTTATTTTTAAAAATTAAACAGAAAATCTCCTATTGAGAGCTTGAAGGTTATCCCATTTAAAATAGAACTTATTTAATATACTATAGATGTAAATGAGCCATCTAATATGAATATCCATAATAATAATATTGTAATATTTCAAATTATTGTAAAAAAGATCAAAAAGAAATTAATAACAATTATAGAGAAGATTCCATGAATGATTCAAAAAATTATAAAAGGAAAACAGTTCTGTATTCTTCCCACTTGCATTTGTAGCATACACTAATATAAGCAAGACTATTAAAAGGGGAAAAGAGGGGTGCCTGACTGGCTTAGTCATGGAAGTGTCTTGACATTGGCTAAGGTCATGATCTGGGTCCTGGGATGGAGCCCCACTTCAGTCCCCATGCTCAGCGGGGAGTCTACTTGTCCCTCTCTATCTGCTCTTCCTCCCACTCATGGTCTCTCTGTTTCTCTTTCTCAAATAAATAGAATCTTTTAAAAAGTAAAAGAAGAAAAGACCTCTTTTTCAATAGCAATAGCAAAGGACAAAATTATAGGAATAATCTTAAGAAGAAATGTACTAGGTCTATATGAAAACTTTAAAATAGTCCTGAAAGATACAAAAGGAGATTTGTTTATTTTTAATAATAAATTTATTTTTTATTGGTGTTCAATTTGCCAAAACAGAATAACACCCAGTGCTTATCCCGGCAACTGCCCCCTTAAGTGCCCGCCACCCAGTCACCCCCCCACCCGCCCTTCTCCCCTTCCACCACCCCTAGTTCGTTTCCCAGAGTTAGGAGTCTTCCATGTTCTGTCTCCCTTCTGATATTTCCTACCCATTCATTCTTGCTTCACCTCTAATCCCTTTCACTAATATTTATATTCCCCAAATGAATGAGACCATATGTTTGTCCTTTTCCGATTGACTTATTTCACTCAGCATAATACCCTCCAGTTCCATCCACGTCAAAACAAATGGTGGGTATTTGTCATTTCTAATGGCTGAGTAATATTCCATTTATACATAGACCACATCTTCTTTATCCATTCATCTTTCATTGGACACCGAGGCTCCTTCCACAGTTTGGCTATTGTGGACATTGCTGCTAGAAACATCGGGGTGCAGGTGTCCCGGCGTTTCATTGCATCTGAATCTTTGGGGTAAATCCCCAGCAGTGCAATTGCTGGGTCGTAGGGCAGGTCTATTTTTAACTCTTTGAGGAACCTCCACACAGTTTTCCAGAGTGGCTGCACCAGTTCACATTCCCACCAGCAGTGTAAGAGGGTTCCCATTTCTCCGCATCCTCTCCAACATTTGTGGTTTCCTGCCTTGTTAACTTTCCCCATTCTCACTGGGGTGAGGTGGTATCTCATTGTGGTTTTGATTTGTATTTCCCTGATGGCCAGTGATGCAGAGCATTTTCTCATGTGCATGTTGGCCATGTCTATGTCTTCCTCTGTGAGATTTCTGTTCATGTCTTTTGCCCATTTCATGATAGGATTGTTTGTTTCTATGGTGTTGAGCTTAATAAGTTCTTCAAAGATCTTGGAAACTAGCCCTTTATCTGATACGTCATTTGCAAACATCTTCTCCCATTCTGTAGATTGTCTTTTAGTTTTGTTGACTGTATCCTTTGCTGTGCAAAAGCTTCTTATCTTGATGAAGTCCCAATAGTTCATTTTTGCTTTTGTTTCTTTTGCCTTCGTGGATGTATCTTGCAAGAAGTTACTGTGGCTGAGTTCAAAAGGGTGTTGCCTGTGTTCTCCTCGAGGATTTTGATGGAATCTTGTCTCACATTTAGATCTTTCATCCATTTTGAGTTTATCTTTGTGTATGGTGCAAGAGAGTGATCTAGTTTCATTCTTCTGCATGTGGATGTCCAATTTTCCCAGCACCATCTATTGAAGAGACTGTCTTTCTTTCAGTGGATAGTCTTCTTCCTTTATCGAATATTAGTTGACCATAAAGTTGAGGGTCCACTTCTGGATTCTCTATTCTGTTCCATTGATCTATGTGTCTGTTTTTGTGCCAGTACCACATTGTCTTGATGACCACAGCTTTGTAGTACAACCTGAAATCAGGCATTGTGATGCCCCCAGATATGGTTTTCTTTTGTAAAATTCCCCTGGCTTTTCGGGGTCTTTTCTGATTCCACACAAATCTTAAAATAATTTGTTCTAACTCTCTGAAGAAAGTCCATGGTGTTTTGATAGGGATTGCATTAAACGTGTAAATTGCCCTGGGTAACACTGACATTTTCACAATGTTAATTCTGCCAATCCATGAGCATGGAATATTTTTCCATCTCTTTGTGTCTTACTCAATTTTTTTCAGAAGTATTCTATAGTTTTTAGGGTATAGATCCTTTACTTCTTTGGTTAGGTTCATTCCTAGGTATCTTATGCTTTTGGGTGCAATTGTAAATGGGATTGACTCCTTAATTTCTCTTTCTTCAGTCTCATTGTTAGTGTATAGAAATGCCACTGACTTCTGGGCTTTGATTTTGTATCCTGCCACACTTGTCAAATTGCTGTATGAGTTCTAGCAATCTTGGGGTGGAGGCTTTTGGGTTTTCTATGTAGAGTATCATGTCATCGGCGAAGAGAGAGAGTTTGACTTCTTCTTTGCCAATTTGAATGTCTTTAATGTTTTTTTGTTGTCTGATTGCTGAGGCTAGGACTTCCAATACTATGTTGAATAGCAGTGGTGAGAGTGGACATCCCTGTCGTGTTTCTGATCTTAGGGGAAAGGCTCCCAGTATTTCCGCATTGAGAATGATATTTGCTGTGGGCTTTTCATAGATGGCTTTTAAGATGTTGTAGAATGTTCCCTCTATCCCTACACTCTGAAGAGTTTTGATCAGGAAAGGATGCTGTATTTTGTCAAATGCTTTCTCTGCATCTAATGAGAGGATCATATGGTTCTTGGTTTTTCTCTTGCTGATATGATGAATCACATTGATTGTTTTACGGGTGTTGAACCAGCCTTGCGTCCCAGGGATAAATCCTACTTGGTCATGGTGAATAATTTTCTTAATGTACTGCTGGATCCTATTGGCTAGTATCTTGTTGAGAATTTTTGCATCCATGTTCATCAGGGATATTGGTCTGTAATTCTCCTTTTTGGTGGGGTCTTTGTCTGGTTTTGGAATTAAGGTGATGCTGACCTCATAGAACGAATTTGGAAGTACTCCATCTCTTTCTATCTTTCCAAACAGCTTTAGGAGAATAGGTGTATGGTTTCTTCTTTAAACGTTTGATAGAATTCCCCTGGGAAGCCATCTGGCCCTGGACTCTTGTGTCTTGGGAGGTTTTTGATGACTGCTTCCATTTCCTCCCTGGTTATTGGCCTGTTCAGGTTTTCTATTTCTTCTTGTTCCAGTTTTGGTAGTTTGTGGCTTTCCAGGAATGCGTCCATTTCTTCTAGATTGCCTAATTTATTGGCATTTATCTGTTCATTATATGTTTTTAAAATCGTTTGTATTTCCTTGGTGTTGGTAGTGATCTCTCCTTTCTCATTCATGATTTTATTAATTTGAGTCTTCTCTCTCTTCTTTTTAATAAGGCTGGCTAATGGTTTATCTATCTTATTAATTCTTTCAAAGAACCAACTCCTAGTTTTGTTGATCTGTTCCACAGTACTTCTGGTCTCGATTTCATTGAGTTCTGCTCAAATCTTTATTAACTCTCTTCTTCTGCTGGGTGTAGGCTCTATTTGCTGTTTTTTCGCTAGCTCCTTTAGGTGTAAGGTTAGCTTTTATATTTGAGTTCATTCCAGTTTTTGGATGGATGCTTGTATTGCGATGTATTTCCCCCTCAGGACTGCTTTTGCTGCATCCCAAAGATTTTGAACAGTTGTATCTTCATTCTCATTAGTTTCCATGAATCTTTTTAATTCTTCCTTTATTTCCTGGTTGACGCTTTCATCTTTTAGCAAGATGGTCCTTAACCTCCACGTGTTTGATGTCCTTCCAAACTTCTTGTTGTGATTTAGTTCTAATTTCAAGGCATTATGGTCTGAGAATATGCAGGGGAAAATCCCAATCTTTTGGTATCGGTTCAGACCCGATTTGTGACCCAGTATGTGGTCTATTCTGGAGAAAGTTCCATGTGCACTTGAGAAGAATGTGTATTCAGTTGAGTTTGGATATAAAGTTCTGTAGATATCTGTGAAATCCATCTGGTCCAGTGTATCATTTAATGCTCTCGTTTCTATGGAGATGTTGTGCTTAGAAGACCTATCGAGATTAGAAAGGGATAGATTGAAGTCACCAAGTATAAGTGTATTATTATCTAAGTATTTCTTCACTTTGGTTATTAATTGATTTAAATATTTGGCAGCTCCCACATTCGGGGCATATATACTGAGGATTGTTAAGTCCTCTTGTTGGATAGATCCTTTAAGTATGATATAGTGTCCCTCTTCATCTCTCACTACAGTCTTCGGGGTAAATTTTAGTTTATCTGATATAAGGATGGCTACCCCTGCTTTCTTTTGAGGACTATTTGAATGGTAAATGGTTCTACAACCTTTTATTTTCAGGCTGTAAGTGTCCTTCTGTCTAAAATGAGTCTCTTGTAGACAGCAAATAGATGGGTCCTGCTTTTTTATCCAGTCTGACACCCTGCACCTTTTGATGGGGTCATTAAGCCTGTTCACGTTCAGAGTTATTATTGAAAGATAGGAGTTTAGTGCCATCATGATATCTATTCAGTCCTTGTTCCACTGAACTTCTTCTTAAGGGGAATTTTAAGAGTCCCCCTTAAAATTTCTTGCAGAGCTGGTTTGGTGGTCACATATTATTTCAGTTCCTGCCTGTCTTGGAAGCTCTTTATCTCCCCTTCCATTCTGAATGAGAGCCTTGCTGGATAAAGTATTCTTGGTTGCATGTTTTTCTCATTTAGGACCCTGAATATATCCTGCCAGCCCCGTCTTGCCTGCCAGATCTCTGTGGAGAGGTCTGCTGTTACCCTAATACTTCTCTCCATAAAAGTTAGAGATTTCTTGTCTCTTGCTGCTTTAAGGATCTTCTCTTTATCTTTGGAATTTGCAAGCTTAACTATTAAATGTTGAGGTGTTGAACTGTTTTTATTGATTTGTGTGGGGGATCTCTCTATCTCCTGGATCTGAATGCCTGTTTCCCTTCCCAGATTAGGAAACTTTTCAGCTATGATTTGTTCAAATACATATTCTGGCCCTCTGTCTCTTTTGGCGCCCTTGGGAACCCCAATTAAATGTAGGTTTTTCATCCTCAGGCTGTCGTTTATTTCCCTTAATCTATCTTCATGGTCTTTTAATTGTTTGTCTCTATTTTCCTCAGTTTCTGTCTTTGCCATCAACTTGTCTTCCATGTCACTCACTTGTTCTTCCACCTCGTTAACCCTCATCGTTAGGACTTCTAGTTTGGATTGCATCTCATTCAATTGATTTTTAATTTCTGCCTGATTAGATCTAAATTCTGCAGTCATGAGGTCTCTTGAGTTACTTATGCTTTTTTCTAGAGCCACCAGTAGCTTTATAATAGTGCTTCTGAATTGGCTTTCTGACATTGAATTGTAATCCAAATTTTGTAACTCTGTGGGAGAGAGGACTGTTTCTGATTCTTTCTTTTGAGGTGAGGTTTTCCTTCTAGTCATTTTGCTCAGTGCAGAGTGGCCAAAAACAAGTTGTATTGTTTGCTTAGGAGAAAAGGAGAAAAAGAGAGAAGAGAAAGAAGGAAAGAAAAAGAAAAAAAGAAAAAAGGAAGAAAAAAGAGAAAAAAAGAAAAAAAGAGAAGAAAAAGAAAAAAAAGAAAAGGAATAGAGGGGGAAGCAAACAAATCAAAAAGAAAAAAAAACAAGGGGGAGTATCCTCTGATTCTGTATACTGTAAGTTCCTTGACTTCCCCTGGAACTCCAATGCTGCTAGGTCAATAATTTGTTTTCCCCTGTCTGTCTAGGTGGTCTTCTGGGGGAGGGGCCTGCTGTGCTTTCAGGTGTTAGCACTCGG
Source organism: Canis lupus familiaris (assembly GCF_011100685.1). Lineage (NCBI taxonomy): Eukaryota > Metazoa > Chordata > Mammalia > Carnivora > Canidae > Canis > Canis lupus. The sequence continues at coordinate 57,344,081 of NC_049238.1, forward strand.
GGGAGCTGCTCTGCCCCCAGCCTGGTGCAGGGCTCAGTGGGGGTTGTTTACCCCGTGAGGCCCCAGGAGGAACAACCCCAGTGGCGGGGCCAGCTCTGGAGCCCTAGAGTCAGCTCCCGCAGTAGCTCCAGAGCTCTCCATCTGCAGGGCCTGGATGACCGGGGTAGGGCCGCTGATCTGCTCAGCTCGGGGCAGGAGCGTCCTTGCTGCCCTGGGCCCTCCCGGCCTCTGCCTGTCCGGGGGGAGGCCGGATCCTGGGCTGTGTCCCGGCGCCCTGTGCTCCGGGCTGCGCTGGTGGATTCGCGCTCGCGCCCCGCAGCCCCCTCCGCGGAGCCGCCCCCGAGCACCCCCAGCTGCTCCCGCCCCGCAGCCCCCTCCGCGGAGCTGCCCCCGAGCCCCCCTCCGAGCTGCTCCCGCCCCGCAGCCCCCTCCGCGGAGCCGCCCCCGAGCCCCCCTCCGAGCTGCTCCTGCCCCGCAGCCCCCTCCGCGGAGCCGCCGCCCGAGCCGCCCCCCCCCCCCCCCAGCTGCTCCGGTCCCGCCGTGTGCTGCAGCCCTTAGGGAGCTCGGCGCATCTCCCGGGGCGCAGGTGTCTGTTAGTGTCCCCGGGAGCCCGAGGGCACCCCCGCCCTCCTGGGTCCTGCTCCAACCCCCTGCGAGCCCCTTTCCGCCCGGGAAGGTCGGTGCAGCTCCTGCTTCTCCGGGACGGGGCTCTCCTGTCCTGGGGTCACTGGCCCCGGCCTCAGCCTGGTTCCTCGCGGGGCCCCTCCCCCTTGGAGGCCTTTTGTGTCTTTATTTCTTTTTCCCCGTCTTCCTACCTTGATAGAAGCGCGAACTCTTCTCACTGTAGCGTTCCAGCTGGTCTCTCTTTAAATCTCAGGCCGAATTCATAGATTTTCAGAATGATTTGAAGGTTATCTAGGTAATTTGGTGGGGACAGGTGACTTGGGGACCCTACTCTTCCGCCATCCTGCCCCTCCTCCTCCAAAAGGAGATTTGAATAAATAAAAAGATGTTACCATTTGGTTAGGGAGATTCCTTATGGTAAAGATTCCAGTTTCCCCACGTAGATTCCATAAATTTAATGTGACCCCAATAAAAAAAATGCCACCAGGATTTTGTTAATAGACAATCTGATTCTAAAATTATATGAGGACAGCCCAGGTGGCGCAGCGGTTTAGCGCCACCTTCAGCCCAGGGCGTGATCCTGGAGACCCGGGATCGAGTCCCACGTTGGGCCTCCCTGCATGGAGCCTGCTTCTCCCTCTGCCTGTGTCTGCCAACACCCCCCTCGTGTCTCTCATGAATAAATAAATAAAATCTTTTTTTTAAAAAAATTATATGAAAAAATATATAAACCTAGCCTGGAAAACCCTGAAATCAAGGATCCTTAATAATTAAAACAGAGTGGGATTGATAAATTAACAGATTAATGCTTTAAAAAAAAAAGTCCAGAAAAACACCCAAATACACAAGGGTATTTAGAATTTGATGAAGTTGCCGTCTCCAATTATTGTAAAAAAGATCAAATATTGGGACGCCTGGGGCTTGAGGCATGATCCCAGAGTTCTGGGATCCAGTCCCTCATTGGGCTCCCTACATGGAGCCTGCTTCTCCCTCTGCCTGTGTCTCTGCCTCTCTGTCTCTCTCTCTGTCTCTCTCTCTCTCTCTCTCTCTCTCTGTGTGTGTCTCCCATGAATAAATAAATAAAATCTCTTAAAAAAAGATGAAATATCCCATAAATTTTGTTGGGACAAATCAGTAGCCATAGGGAAAAAGTGCACAGTATTCTAGTACCTGAAGAAAATATGGGAGAATTCCTTAATGATATTAAAGTCTAGAAGGTATTGCTGACTAGGATTCAAAATGCAGAAGCCATTAAGAGAGGTTAATAAATCCAATCTGATTAAAAACAAAAAGCTCCAGGGGTGCGTGGGTGGCTCAGTAGGTTGAGCATCTGACTCTTGGTTTCAGCACAGGTCCTGATCTCGGGGTTATGAGATTGAGACCCACTTTGGTCCCTGCACTCAGAGCAGTCTGCTTGAGATTCTCTCACTCCTTCTGCCCCGCCCCATGCTCTCTCGCTCTCTCTCAAAATAAATAAATAAATCTTTACAAAAAAAAAAAACTTTGCATGAAAAAAATCATAAAGAAAATCAAAGACAAAAACCAATATACTGAAAATATTTTGTATCATAGTTCATCTCTGTAAAATATTATGAACACTGTAATAGGAAAAAAGAATATAGATACAAATAGAGAAACCATTGAAAGAGGAAAACCAAAGGACTCATAGGTGAGAATATGTTCATCCACACTGAGAAGCCAGTATGGTCTTATGCTATGTTTCAGCAATATCGATCAAAACCAGAAATGCACATAATTCTCTAATTCAGCAATTTCTTTTCTGAAAATGTATCTACACATATACACATGGAAGAAACCCACATTTTCTATTACTAGGACATTGGTTCAATATACTAAACTAAAAAGGAATTCTGCTGGGTGAAAAAGATTAAGAAAGTTCTATAAGTTGATATGGAAACATCCCGAGTTAAGCACAAAAAAAAATTAAGTGCAAGAGTAAGAAATAGGAGTGGGGTAAATAAAAATATCTTTATATTTGGCTTCTATATGTATATATAAAGAAATCCTGCAACAATGAGTAACTGAACTAATAATATACAATAGGTTAATTAATTGAATTTGAATTTGAAAAATTTATAAAGAAAAGAAATTCTAAAAGACACATAAAAAGAAAACTCTAGAAGATACAGAAGAAACTAAAATAAAATAAAGTGGAGGTTCCTTGTTGGTGGGAGGGGAGAACTAGGTATGGGGAAGGGGAACAGAAACAGACTTTTCACCTTATGCTTTCGCTGCATGTATATTGGTGTGTGTGTCTATATGTAAAATCTGGGCCTGTGCATATATTACCTAACTACAAACTAAATTGAAAACAGGATGGTAAAAAACAAAACCACTGTGTAATCCTACTTTCACAGAACATCTGGTAATTAGGGACTGCTAGACAAATGAACACTGAGGCCTCTCCTCCCATCAGCATGGGACCAGCAGTAATAGACCGACCTACCAAGTGAGAACGAGCTCAACCTCAGCCTGAAGCAAAGCAGTAGAGATAGGCAGAACAGCGAGCCCCTGCCCTGGAACTGCAGGTGCCCCCAGGCCAGGTTGCAAAGCTTCGGAGTACTGAAATAAAACAATTTTTAAATCTCTTCTATCCTAAAAACTGGCTTATAACTTAAGAAAATGCCCTAGATGGAGACGGGTAGGGCTGACTGCATACCTCGAGTGCCTGGTGGACAGGAGCACTTGAAATGGTTCACGAGGTCGACACAGGTGCCTCCGTTCTGGCATGGCTGATTCTGACACTCATCTACTTCATACTCGCAATTGACGCCCTGATATCCTGGGACACACTGATAGGAGCAAGCAAAAAGGAAGAAACACTGGACCATTGCTAGAAACAGACCACCAGAGCAAATGAGGTCTGGAAGGTTGCCATATACCTTTGCCCACTCCCTGCCCCCACCCAGCTCTTGGATGCTTCTCTGGCACCTCTTGGATGCTTCTCTGGCACAGCCACACGCTCCACCAATCATCCTGCGCAGGGCCAACTTGCAGCTTACTGTCAGTTACATCTTCCAGCTGAAAAGCCACTTTATTGTGAAGGCAAGAACTCAGTATTCTGAGGGATATTTCAGGGTTGACCCCTGTGCAAAACTTTCATCGCTCCTCAATGCAGGTTTTCCCATCTTTAAAATATGCATTCCTTGGTGTGTGATGAGGACCCTGTGACTCAGTCCAATCAAAGTGTGGACAGTAGTCAACACACTGCATTTATTGATCTCTAGATTCAGGAAACCACACATACGTAGGAGAAACTGGTTGAGAAAGGGATGGGGGTGGAGTGTTAGTTAATGTGGTAGCTACAGGGGTTTGAGGGATTTCAGGGCTGGTCAGGGAAAAAGACCTTGACCATGAAGCGGCTTTATTGGGCAATGCTTTGACAAGTTTGCATGTGAGGCCATCCCTTGCAGCATGAGATTGTCCAGAGTGGAGAGGAGGGGAAGGAGAGGAGCGCAAGTGAATTCCAAGGAAAGGGAGTAACTGAGAGGGGACTAACATGGTCGGTGATGTCACTCAGCAGCCAGGCCAGTCTCTGGGTCAGAGATCTCTGAAGGGCAGCACTGGCTTGGGGTCTTTAAGTCCTGCGGCTTACCTATGGTTTGCAGATACTGGGTGCAGTTTTGCAGGATATGCAATGCAAAAAAGGCTCTAAATGGCTAAAAATTGGCGTTTAGGGCTATTTTTAAAACAACTGGATCTGTGAAAATTTGAGTTTGGCACCGATGGTGTTTGAACTAACAGGTCCCAACCCGCATGAAGGAATAACTGCGGGCTAATATAAAGAGGCCAACTCTGGCTCATTTATGAGAAGTACGACTTCTCTCAGTGTTCCTGCGTGGCCTGAATTGGTGTCAAATTCAAGTTTCCAATGTTTTGTTGACATCTTGCTCTGACCATTATCAGCCCGGCCATTAGAGCAATATGTTCCTTAAAAGATACACACTTCCTCAAATATATACACATCATACTTGGTGTGATGCTACATGGAACAGGCTAGACAACTTCAGGACACACTTCAAAGTGGCTTCTCCTATATCAGCTGCTATTCAGGGATGTCCCAGGGGCCACTGAGCTGCTGGCCTGTGAAACTCACTCTGGCAGTGAATGTTGGCTTCAGGGAATGGTTCTAGACCTCTATAGAAATACCTTACTGGAGCCCTGTGAACTTATTACACAAGGGGACTGAAACGAATGGTGGTGGTAAATAGTGTAATGGTGACGGTAAAGAAAAAAAAATGGTGACTCATAAAAAGTCACAAGCAGCTAAATCAGTATGCTAGTGCTCACGACAGTTCTGCCATCTTCAGGAGGTCTCTGACCTCTGGGGGCTTATCTTACCTCACATCTGTACCCGCCAATGAAGTCCCTGCAGGTGGCCCCATGCTAGCAGGGGTTGGATGAGCACTCATCGAGCTGCTCCTCACAGTAGCTCCCAGTGTAGCCCAGGGGGCACTGGCAGTGATGCGAGTTGCCAGCATTGATGCAGATGCCGGAGTGCTGGCACAGGTGGTCAGTGGACACCCCTAGGAAGCCGAGTACAGAAAGAAACATCACAGAAGAGCACACAGCATGTCAGGTTCAGACCAACTAAGTGTGTTCTCATCTACTTCACAACCCTTAGAACCAGATTTATATTGAAAATAAACCCAGCCCTGGGGCACCTGGGTGGCTCAGTCAGTTAAGCGTCCAACCCTTGATTCCAGCTCAGGTGGTGATCTCAGGGTTGTGGGATGGAGCCCCCTGTTGGGCTCCACACTGAGTGTGGAGTCTACTTTAAGATTCTTTCTCCCTCTCCTCCTATATCCTCCCCTTCCCTTGCTCTCTCTCTCTAAAATAAATAAATCTTAAAAAAAATAATAAGTCCTGAAAGTGAAATATGTCTTCATTTTCTCTCACATGCATTTCTTTTTGAAATCTCTAAGCCTGTGCTTCTGCCCTTTCACCTTCCATCTCAGACTGTTTCTGTAGAGCCTCGCTCACCCACCACTGTCCACTCTTCCCATGGTAACAATACCTGCCCTAAAATGCTGCTAGTTAGCCGATACTTGGCGGAGTGACCCCAGATTCTGAGAGGGCAAAGCTCACCTAGTGGAAGGCCGCCACCTCACAGGACACATTGGGCACGTCACAGTAAGCACCAGCCCATCCTGATGGACACAGGCACCGGGACTCTGCTTTTTCCTGAATGCAAGTACCTTTGGTTTTACATGGAGATTGACTGAGCCTTCCTTCAAGAAAAAAACTCATGGAATATTATTTCCCAATGCTTACATGTAGATCCTTAGGAATACATAGGCCCCCGGTTAAGAAGTCCTACTATATGAATGAGGGGTAAGGCAACTGCACAGAGCCTCTAGATCTAATTTAATTTGAAGCTAGCCTGTTGACCACTAACTCTCCCAAAGTACATCATTCCTTCCAGCAAAACTGAACCAAGATTCCAAGACACACCTTTTATAATGTCCTAAGGACTCATGGCCCAGTACCATACAGAGCTTCCCTGGCCATTACGAGTTATTAAGATCATATTTGACCACTCAGCGCTCTTACTTCTAACTTTTGCTTGGGTCCTATCTCCTCCATTTATCTGTATTTCTCTTCCTTTAGATGGATTAGGGTTGGTTTAGGGTCAGAACTAGGGATCTGTTAGCATCAGTGATGGGTCAACCACACGAAGGCTAATACCCTAATCTGGCCATTCTACCACATTGGGATAGGCTTCAGTAATAGGTAACGTGAGGATGTCCTGGGACTTGTACCAGGAAAGTAACCAGGCAGGTGGGTGGCGCAGCATCTCAAAAAAGCCTGACAGGATATCAGATGACAGCAGTAACCTAACAGGGGAACCCAAGGTCAGGCCAGGACTATAATCTCTAGGATTGAGAGAAGCAAGACAGCAGCTAGCATTCTGAGCTGGGAGTCAAGGCAGGAAATTAGACTCAGGGGAACAACACAGATACCCAGTCACCAGTATTACAGTAGAAAGTGGTGATTTTGAAATAAGCACATACTCCACAAACAAAAGTATGAGTTCCCAGCAGGAGTAGCAGGAGGTTGACTTGATTCAAGTCAGTGAGCTTTGGGTCTATCGTTCCTTACATTCTTCCTAGGTATCAGTCGATCTCTAAGTCAGGGATGGAGCTGAATCTGCAAATGGGCACCAAAAGGATTTACTAGAGGATCTCAGAGGTCTTGAGGGGATAGAGAGCCAGGCAAACACCAAAGGAATGTCACTGGCATGCCCATCCTCAGTAGTATTTTATATAATAATCAGGGTGGGAAGTCAGTACTGAAAATATCCCAATCCAGAAGTATTTATGCTGGGATATTTGTTTGGTTTTATGTATTTTTTGTTTTTCATAAAACAGGTAAAAAGAGAGAGATATTCTAGTCATCAGTGTAAACTTTGGAGGTGTAATCCTTTACTTCAAATCTCAACCCTGCCCCAGGTTAGCTGCAAGACATAGGCATGTGTTAGAATCTCTGTAATCCTCATAGGGAGGTTAATATAATCTCTATTGTAGGATAGAAGATAACATTAGACTCACCTCATAGCATTGTTATGATTAACGAATGAATGTTCTTATAGCAATGTCTGGTGCATAATAAACACCGTATATGCTGAAATATAAATAAAGAAATAGAAAACAATTATGACTCAGGCCACATCAAAATGAATCCTGTGTCTCAAATGAAATCTCTTGGACAAGGAGGTGCTCAAGAAATGGTCCACAATGGTGACAGTACTAGGGTGGCATGAGGTGGTAGCCCAGAACTTCAGGGACCTACTGAGATTTGGCCCTAATATATTTAGGTCTTGGTTTCTGGAATATGAAGTATCTGCCTAAGAATGAAGACTACGAGTCAATACATCAGAGGGGAGAAGCAACTGGGAAAATTTTCAAGGTAATGGAATAAAATGGTTATTTGTCTCACACAGTACAATCACCTTGGATGTGTCAAATTTTAAGGAGGTAAAAAAAGAATCATCTGGTTTATCCAAATACTGTTTAATCCCAGTTTATCTGAGTTTTTCGATCTCAAGAACGATGTCCAATTCCTGTTTGTATCCCCTTGTTCAGCAATGTTGGGAGGGTTCTGCCCCACTTATTCACTAGAGGACCCGGGTGATGGGACTTTACTATTGTCAACACATGGCTTCCAAAGCCTCTCTGATCTTACCAGCAAATGAGTAGGAGACAGAGGTTCATGTGAAGGTATCATAAAGTAGAATTCATAAAATTTTAATGATTCAGCTTGCTGAGTTTTCGGTAATTGTATACCGTTGCATAACCACTGCGACAATCAAAATATAGACATTTCCAACATCCTAGAAAGTTCCTGGTGCCCCTTTATATCTGGTCCCTTCTCTTGACCCTTAGCCCCAGGCAACTTTCTGTTAATAAAGATAAATTGTGCCTGTTCTTCAATTCCACATAAGTGGAATAAAATCTGTATTATTTGGTGGCATGCTTCCTTTGCTCAGCATAACTCATTTTGATGACTGTATTGGCAGTTCACTTCTTTCTATTTCTGAGCAGTGTCTCATTGTATGGATATCTCATGATTTGCTAATCCATTCTTCAGTCGATGAACATTTGAATGAGTTCCACTTTTTACTTATTACAAAGATTACTGCTATGATTTGCATATGTCTTTATGTGTACATATATGTTCATTTCTCTTGTGTAAAATACCCCAGAGTGGGACCATTGGGTCATATAGTAAGTGGATATTTGTAAGACATTGCTGTAGTGTTTACTAAAATGGAGGTGCTATCTTGAATTCCCACCAGTAATGTTTGAGACTTCAAGTTGTTCCCCGTCCTTACCAATACTTAGAACTTTTAGTGTTTTTAATTTTAACCATTCTAGTGGGTAGAATCTTGGTTTTAGTTTCATGGTCCTAACAACTAGTGGTTGAGCATATTTTCACATGCTTTTTGACTATTTGTATGTTTGGTTTTTTTGTGCGTGTGAATTATCACTTCAAATCTTTTGCCAATTTAAAAAATCAGGTTGTCTCCTTGCTACTGAGTTGTAGGAGTTCCTTATATATTCTGGATACAAGAATAGAGTGTACTCCTCATTATCCAGTACTTTCCAATATCTTTAGATAGCTGCTAAATATTCAGACTTGATAGTTGTTTAGGAGGAAGGGGGAAGGCGAGGCCCTGTAGCAGCTTCTTCTCTCATTACAAGAAGTAGACACTATGAAGGAGATTTGAAGGACCGGGACTGGAATGGAATTTCATTGATTCTGTTTGCATTCTGTTGCTGGAATCAGTCACGTGATAACACCTAACTCCAACAAGCCTGGAAAATGTGTTCCATCTGTGTACTTATAGGATGGTGAGTCCTAGAGAAGAACAGGTTGGATGATCCACTAGCAGGAACTGCTGCAGGGGATTGGGTAAGAACATAATGTAGCAGGAGTTCTAGCCTAGGAGCATGGTAAGATTATTTCTATATCCTTTCCACAATAAATCATCATGTCATATACTAGCAACCTATGGTATACTAAACACTGGGATATAATAACTGAGACTTTTTATTTTTAGTATTAACCAAGTTCCAGACATGTATAGGTTCTATAAATGTTTCTTGATTGGTGAATGGACCTAACTTCCTAGTGTGACCTGAGGAAGACTATCCACATGTTTCACTGCTACTAATGTATGATGGTGGTATCTAATGATGCCTCCCAATCTTGCCAACCCAAGCAGAAGCAGAGTTGTGAGTAATGAGACTGATTGTCAAGCATTCTAGTTGCCCCTAGAGAAAGAATCACTGGAGAAACAGAGCATTATTAATATCCCCCAAACTTCAACAAGCCAGTTTTTCCACTCTGAAATTAATTATTCTTGGATTTCCATTGACCTTCTGGGTGAGATTCCAGTTTACAAGCTGTCCCTTTGGTCTCTGCTATGTATCTATATCAAACTCATGACTATATCTGATCTTTCAAAGTATTTCCTGCCTTGCTACATGTTTTTGCCAGATTTGCTTATAATAGCCATTTGATTTTTCAAATGGATTGGAAATGCTGCCTGTTATCATCTCTCTGAAGTATCTAGACCCAAAATAAGTATAATAATAATAACTAGTGCCTGGTGGGCACTGTTGGAACTCTCTTGTTCCGAAGGCTAGCCAAACTGAAATAGTCCAGAGACATTCAGTAACAATAGCCAATAAGAGAAGTAAAAGAACCAGACAATACAAAGGGGATCTAAGATTCCACAATATTTCATACCTGAATGCTGTCAACACATCCACAAGTAGAGTCCCTCTTACATATTCCAGATAATCAGCTCTCTATCCCTTCAGTACTTATCTATCTCTTTTTGGATAATATGCACACTCCTTGATTGTAGGGCTATTCCTGACCTGGCCAGTGCCCATGCTCCTGCCTCATTACACATCAAGTCCCCCTCATATCCTACTCTCTGATGTTACTGATTAGTTTGCACTTTCCAGAACATGCCATAGTTCCTCACACACTGGTACTCTTATCTATCCCATTCTCTCTGCATAAAGTGAGATATACTTACTAGACTGCTGCTGTGGGCTTTCAATATTCAGCTCAGTGTCCCCGGCATTAGGACTTCCTCAGCCTGGCCCCACAACCCTGCCAGCTGACCTGGTTTCCTAGTGCATCTGAGACCACATTCACCAGAGCATTTCCCAGATTTTCTGTGTCACTGATTTACCTGAATGTGTGACCCACTGACTATCAGCGGCTCAAAGCCACAGATTCTTTCTTATTTGCATAGTTCCTGGCATATTTTAATTAAGCCATAAATGTGAATAAACAAATACATAAATGAATGAATGAATGAATATTTACCCCAGATGCTTCAACTCTACTTTGTTTGACTTATAGTTGAGGTGAGTCTTATAAGTTCGTACAAATAGGCAAAGCACAAAGAGACACTGAGGTAAAGTAACAAGCAATCAATAAAATGCCCACAAGAAAAACAGTCTCAACGAAAATGGTTTCAGAATAAGAGAAAATAAACAATCATCTTTGAACACATTTGCCTTTTTTTATCAAGTACGTACTCTTCAAACACACCCAGAAGAGTCGTCCCTCTTTTTTCTCATCATGGAAAAGTAGTAACAAGTAACTTGTTTAGGATGCTTGCTTTTAAGTCATGTTCACATTATTTTTTTCAGGACATGTTCACAATGATTCTGATTTCAGATGAAGACAATGAGCTACATAGAGAAGTGACTTATCACAAATCCAGTAGCCACTATGTAGACAAACTGAATGTTTATGAACTCTAATTATCAGATTGCTGATTTACATCTTCTCTGCCTATCTAATGTCCTAGAAGTCTCTGTCTGCCTCCTGGAGAATACAGAAACACAAATACTTATTATGTGCATATATTATACATCATCTAATAACTTGGTACATAGATGGTTGGACCAAATTGCTAATGAGGATATAATCATGAGCTTGACTCTAGAATTTATCAGTTATCTTTTTTCTCTCTCTCAGTCTTTTGCCAATTTCTCATCCCGTCAAGTGCCCCTCTCAGTGCCCGTCACCCATTCACCCCCACCCCCTGCCCTCCTCCCCTTCCACCACCCCTAGTTCATTTCCCAGAGTTAGGAGTTTCTCATATTCTGTCTCCCTCCCTGATATTTCCCACACATTTCTTCTCCCTTCCCTTATATTCCCTTTCACTATTATTTATATTCCCCAAATGAATGAGAACATACACTGTTTGTCCTTCTCCGATTGACTTACTCCACTCAGCATAAGAAATTTTGCCAATTTCTAAGTTAAAAACTCCTCTGAAGGGCAGCCCAGGTGGTTCAGTGGTTTAGCGCTGCCTTCAGCCCAGGTGTGATCCTGGAGACCCGGGATCCAGTCCCACATTGGACTCCCTACATGGAGGCTGCTTCTCCCTCTGCCTGTGTCTCTGCCTCTTTCTCTCTCTCTCTCTCTCTCTCTCTGTGTGTGTGTCTCTGCTCTCATGAATAAATAAAAATGTTTTTAAAACTCCTCTGAGACATAAAAGGTTTTTCCATAACCTCCTTTTCCAAATCAATCTCTTTTCTTTTCCAACAGAAAGCATCTGCTACAGGCAAGCCAACCTCCCCCTTTCCCCATCTTCATCTCCACCAATCTCTAATGCACATTACTGCTTCCATACTTGTGCTTAGGAACCACCAGAAAGGCCCATTCTACTTCAGTGCTTATCCTGTCCCATCCTATCCTATCCTATCCTATCCTATCCTATCCTATCCTATCCAGTTTTAAAGACCCAGTCCACCATTCCATGAAGGTGGCTTCCAGAAAAGCCAGCCCCCAGTGATCTAGCCCACCTCTGAGCAAACCACCAAACATATGGTCCATTCCATTTTCTTGGTACTTAATGATGATAATAACATAATGCTTTATTATTTTTCATATCTTAACATTTATTACAGCTTATAATGAAGTCTCCAGTAAATGTTTGTGAAACAAACATTTTTTCTTATGAAAGAATAGTATAATGATTTTATTTAAATTTTCTAATGTCAGACTATGCTTGAAATATCACTGAGAACTGTTTGAGGACCATCACAGGTCCTGAGCCCTGAGCCTACAATACCTAATGGATCAGCAGCCTGGGCGGCTCAGCGGTTTAGCGCCTGCCTTCAGCCCAGGGCCTGATCCTGGAGACCTGGGATCGAGTCCCGCGTCGGGCTCCCGGCATGGAGCCTGCTTCTCCCTCTGCCTGTGTCTCTGCCTCTCTCTCTCTCTCTTTGTGTCTCTCATGAATAAATAAACAAAAATCTTAGAAAAAAATACCTAATGGATGAAGAGGCCTTGCTCCTGATTTAAAAGTGTGCCTCTGATACTAGTGTTTTAATGTGAAGTTTTGATGGTGGAGTTCCAATCTCATGGAAGATACAGAACTTACCCTGCTCTTCTGTAAATTTATCCTTTTTTCCCTATGTCAAATTCCCTACACAGAATGCAAATTTCTTTGGGAACAGAGTGTGTATTTTATTTACTCCTGCATTTCCTCATATTACCAATCTCACATAACACGTTGTACAGAATAAGTGTGTAATCAGTGTTTGTCCATTCATAAATGGCATGCTGCTTGCTACGTACAGCTTCATGCAGTGGGTAAATTAACCGTGGTGTCAAAAGACTTGCACCAAGTCCCTGGTCTGCCACTCTCTAATTTTGAGCAAGTTATGTAACATTATTGTATTTACCCACATAATTAGCATTGCCGGGGCTCTCCATGCCTTTGTATAGATCCAGACAGTATCATCTTCCTTCTGCCTGAAGGACTTCCTTTAATATTTCTTACAGTGAAAGTCTGCTGATGATCAATTCTTTCTGTTTTTATATGTCAAAAAAACATGTCTTCATTTCTGAAAACTGTGTTTGCTGGCTAAAGAATTTTTTTCTCTTTTCAGGGTTTAAAGACATTGTTAAGCTTTCTTATTGCTTGCATTGATAAGAAATCTGCCATCATTCTCGCCTTTGTTCCTCTATATGTAACGTCTGTCTTTTCTTCTGGCTGCTTTTAGGATTTGCCCTTTTTTCAACTTGCCTACATGATCATTAGTGTAATATTTTTTCATGTATCTTGTGCTTGAGATTCATTGAACCTCTGGATTTGTTGATTCATAGTTTGCTCCAAGTTTGGAAAAAATTTGGTAATGTTACTTCAAATGTTTTTCCTCTCCCTCATGCCCTCCCTTGCCAATGTGCAAAAAGGAAGAAAATTCCAGTTACATGTATATCAGGCCACTTGAATCTTCGAACAACTCGCTGATGCCCTACTAATTTCTTTTCCCAGTCATACTATTCTATGCATTTCATTTTGGATAGTTTATATCAATGTCTTCAAATTCCCCAATCTTGGGGTGCCTGGGTGGCTTAGTTGGTTAGGCTTCAGACTCTTGATTTTGGGGTCATGATCTCAGGGTTGTGAGATCAAACCCCAGCTAGGGCTCCCCACTCAGCCAGGAGTCAGATTCCTCCTTCTTCCTCTCCCTCTGCCTGTCCCTGGCTCACACAGGTGTGCTCACTTTTCCTTTCTTTCTCTCTCTCTCTAATAAATAAATAAATCTTCAAATTCACCAGTTATTCTTCTATAAAGTCTAGTCTACTGTTGAGTCCATCCTGTGACTTTTCATCTCACACGTTGTAATTAACATCTCTAGAAAATTGATTTGAGTCTTTTTACATCTTCCATGTCTATATCTGACCTGGTCACTTTTCCATTAGGTCTTTTGAGTATATGGAATACAGTTCTCAGACTTGTTTTAATGTCCCTACCTATAATATTTTTCATCTGTGTCAAGTTCTAGGTTGATTTTCATTAATTGATTTTGCCCTCATTATGAGTCATTGGTTTCTGTTTCTTTGCATGCCTGGTAATTTTTTATTGAATTCTATACATTGCAAGTCTTCCTTTTTGCACATTGGCAATTACTGTTTTTCTACCCAAATTCTCAAGTTGGGGTAAATCCCCAACAGTGCAATTGCTGGGTCGTAGGGCAGGTATATTTTTAACTGTTTGAGGAACCTCCACACAGTTTTCCAGAGTGGCTGCACCAGTTCACATTCCCACCAACAGTGTAAGAGGGTTCCCTTTTCTCCGCATCCTCTCCAACATTTGTTGTTTCCTGCCTTGTTAATTTTCCCCATTCTCACTGGTGTGAGGTGGTATCTCATTGTAGTTTTGATTTGTATTTCCCTGATGGCAAGTGATGCAGAGCATTTTCTCATATGCATGTTGGCCATGTCTATGTCTTCCTCTGTGAGATTTCTGTTCATGTCTTTTGCCCATTTCATGATTGGATTGTTTGTTTCTTTGGTGTTGAGTTTAATAAGTTCTTTATAGATCTTGGAAACTAGCACTTTATCTGATATGTCATTTGCAAATATCTTCTCCCATTCTGTAGGTTGTCTTTGAGTTTTGTTGACTGGCACTGTTGGGGATTTACCCCAAAGATACAAATGCAATGAAACGCCGGGACACCTGCACCCCGATGTTTATAGCAGCAATGGCCACGATAGCCAAACTGTGGAAGGAGCCTCGGTGTCCAACGAAAGATGAATGGATAAAGAAGATGTGGTTTATGTATACAATGGAATATTACTCAGCTATTAGAAATGACAAATACCCACCATTTGCTTCAACATGGATGGAACTGGAGGGTATTATGCTGAGTGAAGTAAGTCAGTCGGAGAAGGACAAACATTATATGTTCTCATTCATTTGGGGAATATAAATAATAGTGAAAGGGAATATAAGGGAAGGGAGAAGAAATGTGTGGGAAATATCAGAAAGGGAGACAGAACGTAAAGACTGCTAACTCTGGGAAAGGAACTAGGGGTGGTAGAAGGGGAGGAGGGCGGGGGGTGGGAGTGAATGGGTGACGGGCACTGGGTGTTATTCTGTATGTTAGTAAATTGAACACCAATAAAAAATAAATTTAAAAAAAAAAAGAAAGATAAAAAAAAAACAAATTCTCAAGTTGATCAGGGATGTGATTAAATTAACTAGGAACAGTTCAATCTTTTTGGGTATGTCTTTTAAGCTTTGTTAGGCTATATCAAAGCAATACTTAGTCTAGAGGTCATTTTTACCTACTATTGAAGCAAGAGCCAGTCTCTTGTGAATTATGAGGGTTTCTGGTCTGGCTGGAAAGAATAGCAGCTGTGTGTGGCCTGTGTGAGCTCTAGAGATTATTTCTTCTAGAGATTATTTCCCGGATTCCAGTAGTTTTTTTACATGCATAAAGTGGTCAGCCTCAGCTGCAATTGCAAAAGACCTTCTCTTCCATATTTCCAGAATTACCAGTTTTAAGCTGGATCCTTTCCACTATTCTCTGTGATGTAACTCCATCTTCTTATCTCAGGGATACCACTGAGCATCACCTAGTTTCCCCATTTTGACCATGGCTTGGAAACTCTCCAGATAGTAAGCAGAGGCAATCATAGGACTTATCTTATGTGCTTCTTATTTCTCAGAGATGACTGTCTTTTGTTCTAACACCAAGTGTCTTGAAAACTAGTGTTTCTTATATTTGTCTTTTGTTTTAGTTGTTTCAGGTAGGGGATAAACTTGGACCCTATTACTCTATCTTGGTCACAAGCAGAAGTCCTGTGCAGCTTCTTTGAGAGCCTCAATTGCTCACCTTTGAAATGGTGTTGATAATATAAGTTTGTTCTACCTTACTGAGTCATCACTATTTTATGAATTGCACAATTCCTACATAAGATATATGACCTTATTTGCAGAGATGAAATGTGCATACAGGTAACTGTGAGAAAGGTAATATTTAGATTGTATCAGTTGGGATCCCTGGGTGGTGCAGCGGTTTGGCGCCTGCCTTTGGCCCAGGGCGCGATCCTGGAGACCCGGGATTGGATCCCACATCGGGCTCCCGGTGCATGGAGCCTGCTTCTCCCTCTGCCTGTGTCTCTGCCTCTCTCTCTCTCTCTCTCTCTGTGACTATCATAAATAAAAAAATAAAATAAAATAAAATAAAATTGTATCAGTTATTTGCACATTAGTGAGAATGGTAAATCCAAGATTTAACTCAAACAGATTCAGAATTGACAGTAGCATTAAAGATAGCAACCCGTTTGCCCCAGGCTTTCTCACTCTGTATAATACAAGAGATTAGGGGTCCTATATAGAAGAGTAAGTCTAGATGAGACTAAATTAATCAATGAATTATTCCAGATTAACCTAAAATACAACAATAAATGTTTCGATCAGAAGTTAAAGAACTGGACCTGGAGCCTGGGTAGAAAACAATACTGCCTCTTCGAAGATTTAAGGTTGGAGAAAGAGTAACTCTCACCTGAATATGTCAGAAGGTGACCTTAGAGGAGAAAAGAGTAATTCCAGGTCATGGATGGGAAGTTGGCTATCTGGAAGAGTAATGAAATTGAAGAACCTGTTAAAGATAGAGATTAATTTCTGCAGTGTAGCCAATGCAAACTGAATAAATGGAGACTTTGAATTTGTAACTCATCTCATATATATATATATATATATATATATATATATATATATATATATGTATTCTGAAATCACCTAGGCAATGTGCTGTAGAAGTATGGACCCCTTGGGCTTGAGAGATGTTGAGGAAGCCTGACCTTGGAGCCCATGGTTTCAGGGTGTAATGCTAAGGTTTTGTAGAGTGCTACAGACTGAATGTTTATGTCTTCCTAAAATTCCATATATTGAAGCTCTAACCCCAAAGGGATGGTATTTGGGGCCTTTGAAGAAGATAATTAGATTTTAAAGAGGTCATGGGGATAGAGCCTCCATATAGGGATTGGTATTCTTACAAGGGGATAAAGTTATCAGAGTGCTGTCTTTCTGCCATGTGAGGACCAGCAAGGAAGAAGCCATCTGTAAACCAGGAATAGGGCTCTTACCAACAATTCAGCCATAATGACACCACAATCTTGGACTTTTACCTTCCAGAACTGTGAGAAACAAATGTTTCAACCATCTAGTCTGTAGTATTTTGTTGGAGCAGCCTGAGTTGACTAAGGCATATATAGGAAAGTGGTTCTGTCCTCTACAGGTGTCTGATTCATTTTGGTGATGACAGGACATGAAATGGAAGAAACTTTCAGCCAGGTATCTATGTAGAGATATCCATTTTGTCTTCAATGTCACTTCCTGTGTACATGGTAAACATTAAGGGAGTGACAGTGCCAGGATCCTCTCCCCACCCAATTCTGCCCAAGACCCTAGTGGCATTGAGGGATCAAACTACACCTTCTCTAGGCATTGGTCACAATGCTTGAGTCTTCAAAGGTGTGTCAGAAGTCTGTACCTCAAGCCACAGAAGATTCTTCTATTTAGACGTAGCGTCTATGTTCTTACACTACATTAACATGAGAGGCTGAGTTCCCTGGTTCTTGCCCCTTGCCTCCCTTCTACTACTCTGCCGGCACTCACCATGATGACACCAGAATCTCTGCCAGCGATGCAGCCAAAGGCCCAGGAGGCACTAGAGTGATGGCCAGCAGGTCCTGCTCTCCCATAGCTCACAATCCAGCTCTTGAACTAGCTGGGGGTTGAGCCGCACCTTGTCCTTCATTTTCTCTTTCATCTCTGGCCTCAGATGTCACACTTGTCAATCACATTCAGAGTCACACCCAATTCTCTCCTCTGTTCAAAACCTACTAATATTACTCAGAGTAATAAATCAAGGTCAGTTCAATGGCCTACAAGGCCATATTCCTTCAGGCCCTTCTTACTTCTCTAATTTTATCTCCTGCTGGTCTTCCTTACTGCACATAATGTATGGTACTCAGGCATCCTTTATCAACTAACCATCCAGGAAATAGATGCTTGAGGAGTTGGGAGGAGAAGGTGAGAGATTCCTCAGGTCCTGCCCATCCTGTCTCATTTGAGCCTTGACTAGGACTACCCAAGAATCTTCTTTGTTTGTTTTAAGGTGAAATTCCCTGGCTAACAAGAGGCAAAGTAGGGAAGGGTCCATTTAATGTTCCTTCTATCCTCTCTGTCTTCTAAAATTTCTTTTTGCTTCACTGCTGCTTAATCTCTCTGTCTAGGTGAAATTTTGTTGTTTTCACTTCACATGATTTCCAAGTTTATTAGTTTTCTATTGCAGCTTAACAGTCATCACAAAATCGGTAGCTTAAAACAATGCACCTTTATTCTCTTGGAGTTGCTGGGTTCCAAAGACAGAAATCAGTTTCATAGGCCTAAAGTCAAGGTGTCAGCATCACTGCTCCTCCCAGAAGCTATAGGGCTGAACCTGTGTCCTTGTCTTTTCTAGTTTCTAGACACCACCTGTATATCTGGCTTGTGGCTCTTCCTCCACTTTCAAAGCACATCATTCCAATTTCTGATTCCATCACCACATGGCCTTCTCTCTCTCCTCTGACTCCCCCTGTATCCCTCCCTGAGGACGTTTTTGATTATATCACACCACCCAGACAATCCAGAACCATCTCCCCCAAAAAAACTCTGTAGCATAATCACATCCCCAAAGTCCTTTCTGCCATGTAAGTTAGGTTGTGGGTATTACTCTGTGGACATCTCTGGGGAGTCATAATTCTGCTTATCAGACCAAGATTTACATTTCTCAATAAATACCAATATCTTGGGCAATTTCTTAGGCAACATAGAATCCTGATTTCTGCCTGTGATCAATAATTATAAAATTTGAAGGGCACCTTGAAGAGACCACTTTTAGGCAACAGGTTTGAGCAATGGAAACCTGAGCAAGGCAGAAGAACCCACAGCAACCACAAGATGAATGCAAATGGGCTCATTAAGCAACCACCTCAAAACGGTCATAGACCCTAACTGACCCTTTACAATCAGGCATACTTCCTAAGATTACTCAAAAAAAAGTTTTGGGGAGGAATTCCATATGTCCCCATACTCCCTCCATCTGCCCTATAACTGTGTCCTCTCACTATTAACTGGTTGCAGTCTCTCCTTTGCTGTCCTGTCCATTGCTTCCTTATGGTATATTCAATAAACTTCTATCACTTTTATTTTGCTTTGCTGAATTCTTTCAACACTGGCACCACCAGTCCCCACCCAATTGGGATGTCCCACATTTGATGAACCCCCCTCTCTGATCAGAGTACCCCACAGGGCTGGCTGCTCAGTTGGCAGAGAATGTGATTCTTGATTTCGGAGTCATGAGTTCAAGCCTCATACTGGAGTAGAGTTTTCTTAAAAAAAAAAAAAAAAAAAAAAAGCTATAACATGAAAGCCTGTTGCACTGTTCCTTCATTTTACATTTTAACAATTTTTTAATTTGAGAGACAGAGAGCAAGCATGGAGGGGAGCAGAGATAGTGGGAGAGAGAGAATCTTTTTTTTTGTTTTTTGTTTTTTGTTTTTTGTTTTGGAGAGAGAGAATCTTAAGCAGATTCCACATTGACTGCAGAGGCCCACACAGGCTGGATCTCACAACCCTGAGATCATGACCTAAGCCAAAACTCAAGAATGAGACACTTAACCAGCTTTGCCACCCAGGTGCCCCTGTATTATTGTTTCTAAGTTGAGTATACTAATTTAGAGAAAGGAAGACTTTTGATTTTATTTTGAAAAATGCAAGGACAACAAAATTAGAAGTTTGACTAGAGACTAAAGGTAATGCTTTAATCATAGCTTTACAACCTATTGTCATGTAACTTTTGGCAAGTCATTTCACTTCTCTAAATTGTAAAGGTAGGCTGAATATTATCTCAGATTTACCATAAAACACAAATAATAGTGGCACCTATATCATAGAATTGTGACGATTTCCTGAGTTACACTTTAAATTAATCAATAAATAATTATATTATCATTATGACTATATTACACTTTGTTACCATTCCTAATCCATGTAAATATGGGCTTCTAGCAAGAGGTTCATGGGATCACAGGAAGCACATGAGTAGGCTGTAAATGGTGTACAAATTCCGAAAACTGTATGAACAATTTAGAAGGTGAGTGGAAAGAGGTTTTGAGACATTGTAGTTAAAAGTAAGGAGACGAAGGCAAAAGAAACAAAAGCAAAAATGAACTATTGGGACTTCATCAAGATAAGAAGCTTTTGCACAGCAAAGGATACAGTCAACAAAACTAAAAGACAACCTACAGAATGGGAGAAGATATTTGCCAATGACGTATCAGATAAAGGGCTAGTTTCCAAGATCTATAAAGAACTTATTAAACTCAACACCAAAGAAACAAACAATCCAATCATGAAATGGGCAAAAGACATGAACAGAAATCTCACAGAGGAAGACCTAGACATGGCCAACATGCACATGAGAAAATGCTCCGCATCACTTGCCATCAGGGAAATACAAATCAAAACCACAATGAGATACCACCTCACACCAGTGGGAATAGGTAAAAGTAACAAGACAGGAAACCACAAATGTTGGAGAGGATGTGGAGAAAAGGGAACCCTCTTACACTGTTGGTGGGAATGTGAACTGGTGCAGCCACTCTGGAAAACTGTGTGGAGGTTCCTCAAAGAGTTAAAAATAGACCTGCCCTACTACCCAGCAATTGCACTGCTGGGTATTTACCCCAAAGATACAAATGCAGTGGACACCTGCACCCCCGGGACACCTGCACCCCGATGTTTCTAGCAGCAATGTCCACAATAGCCAAACTGTGGAAGGAGCCTCGGTGTCCATCGAAAGATGAATGGATAAAGAAGATGTGGTTTGGGATCTCTGGGTGGCGCAGCGGTTTGGCGCCTGCCTTTGGCCCAGGGCGGGATCCTGGAGACCCGGAATCGAATCCCTCGTCGGGCTCCCGGTGCATGGAGCCTGCTTCTTCCCTCTGCCTATGTCTCTGCCTCTCTCCCTCTGTGTGTGACTATCATAAATAAATAAAAATTTTTAAAAAGAGATGTGGTTTATGTATACAATGGAATATTAGCCATTAGAAACGACAAATACCCACCGTTTGCTTCGACGTGGATAGAACTGGAGGGTATTATGCTGAGTGAATAAGTCAATCGGAGAAGGACAAACATTATATGGTCTCATTCATTTGGGGAATATAAATAAAAGTGAAAGGGAATAGAAGGGAAGGGAGAAGAAATGGGTAGGAAATATCAGAAAGGGAGACAGAACATGGAAGACTCCTACCTCAGGGAAACCAACTAGGAGGGGAGGAGGGCGGGGGGGGGTTGTGAATGGGTGATGGGCACTGAGGAGATGAGCACTGGGTGTTACCTATATGTTGGCAAATTGAACACCAATAAAAAATTTATAAAAAAAAAAGAAAAGATTCTGCATGGCATTAAAAAAAAAGTTCTTGTTGAGGAATTCTTGAAGATGTTCTTAAGAAAGAAGGGAACGTGTAGCAATGCTCTCAGGGCGAGAACAGATACTTCTTTTGAGATACGGATCTGCCACCCGCGCAGAGTGGGCTTCTACGGGCTCCCCAGGTGTAGGGAGGGCTTTGGCTGAGACTGAGAACTTCGTCGCTGGAGAATAATAAAGTGGGCGGGAACCGGCTCTGGCGGGAGGACGAGGCGGAGTCACCGAGAGTTTGAGTGTTTCGGTCCAATCAGAAGGACGCTGGAGGCGGCAGGCGCAGAAAGGGGAGAGAAGCGCGGGGGCGGGAGGCCGAGGTCCCGCCCGGAGGCAGCAGCCCGCCTACCTGAGCCACGGCTTCTCCCCAGGTGCTCCTGCCCCGCCGGCGGCCTACCCCGAGGCTGACGCCCGCGATGGCCTTCGCAAATCTGCGGAAAGTGCTCATCAGTGACAGCCTGGACCCTTGCTGCCGGCAGATCCTGCAGGATGGAGGGCTGCAGGTGGTGGAGAAGCAGAACCTGAGCAAAGAGGAGCTGATGGCCGAGCTGCGGGTAAGGCGGGCGGGAGGGAGACGAGAGCCGCCGAGCTCGGCGGCATCCCTGCGGAAACGGCGGGGCCAGCGCGCCCCCGCGCCCCCTGGCCCGGCCCCGGGCAGTCCCGGGCCTCCCGCGTGGGGGTCGGGGGGGGGGAGGAAGGGCGGCTCCACCGGGCCGCGGGCTGCACGCGGGATGCCCGCGCCGCCCCCAGCGCCTCGGCGGCAGTGGCCCCGGCAGCGCGGCGCCGCCTCTCGGCCCGCGGGGACGGGGAGCGCAGAGGCTTCGGCGCGGGGAGCCCGGGGACCGCCACCCTCCGACTAGTCCCGGCTCGGCCTGCGGCTCCAGCTTTCCGTGGGGGGCGCCGGCGGAGCCCCAGCCTGGCCCGTGGCAGCGGGAGGGGCTGCAGCGCAGGCCAGGCGACCGGGCCAGGCCCGCAAGCCCCGCGCCCGCCTCTCGTCTGATGCAAGACCGCCGCGCGCTCCTCCCCGCCCCTTGGCCTCCGGGGAGCTCTCGGGGAAGGGGCGGGCGGGGGCGCCCCGGTCCTAGGACCGCCCCTGCGGCCGCCCCGCCACCCCCGCCCCCCCGGGATCCCGGCTCACTTACCTCCCGCTGGCCCGCCTCCCCGGGGGCCTCGGCCGCGGTCAGGAATGGCCAGCTGGATGAGCCCGACCCACAAGCCCCCGGGAGTCTCTGCGTCGTAGCAAACCTCTCGGGGCCAGCTCGTTGCGCTCAAAGTTGGGCGCAATCTACTTCGGATCTTTCCCTGCTTGTTTGTAAGGGGCCTGTGGGGCTGGCTGCCTCGTGCAGCCTTCGGACGTTTCTTGCGTGAACCTCTGGGCTCTGCTCCTGCACCCAGCACCCCACCTTCCAGCTCCCACGACCCCGCGGCCCCAGCGCACATGCACCTGTTCCATTTTCTCCCTGGAGGGGCCTTGACTGAAAAACGCAGAGGCGGCTGCAGTCGCTTTAGCTGTGCTGGAACCACACGGTGCTGGAAACCCACTGCGCTCCCTTTCTGCCCTGGCACCTGCCGCTGTGTTTCTCCACGAGGCTGCCCTCCTCCCACCCCACCGCAAAAACCCCCGCCGCCGGTGCTGTATCTGGTGACTAGAGAGTACCCTGTACTGTCGCTGTCTTGGAGGAGCGGCTTTGACCCGGCCCCTGCCTTCAAGAGGCTTGTGACCTTCAGGGGGCCTGGCCAGCGTCTCCAGGGTTGAACCAGATGACACAGTAAACAGACAAAGCCCCAAGTGAGCACCCCCAGCAGCCTAGCCTCCCCTCACCCCCCTGCAAAAGTGGAACAAACGGGGCTTAGCCTGAAATGGGTGGGAGACAGGGGCTTGGGATCTGATCCTGAACACGTTGGACTGTAATGGGAGACAGGCACCTCAACTTGTCACCTCCGTCCTCTTTTGTATGGGTAGCTATCATTGCCTTGGCCTCATGGGCAATGGCCAGAATGCAGCTGCAGTGGGCTTCTAGTACCAGCTTCTGACGCCTCCCTCCTGCCAGACAACAGGGTAGGATGAGTGGCCTGCACTTGGGCTTTTGCGTTTCTTGTGGAAATTAGAAATCCTCATGTCTAGATTTGTAAGAGGACGGGTGGGGGGGGGGTGGGGGTGTTAGGCATAGTTGAGAGGAACTGGAGGCCTTCTCCCCTCAGTGGAGGGGTTCCGAGAAGTTTGGGAATTTGGCTGGGTGGCTTCTGGATCTGGAGGCGCAATTTGGGAGGATTATTAAAGGCACTGACATCTCCCTGGCAGGAGATGGGTGTTTGTTGGCTACTGGCTGGCGGCCTCGTTGGGCAGTTTGGGAACCCCGAGCTTCCTGTCTGTCTTTGGAAAACGTTCACGTCAGAATAACCATTGCTCACCTGGAGAGGCCTCGTGTCCCCACTTGTCTTCTTTTCTGGGTGGGGAAGGTGTCCTGAGTTTGTGGCCCCTGCCCTCTCGCCATTAAATCTTTTATATTGACAGACGTTGTAGCTCTCGTTGCCCTGCCAGGCCCCGGCCTCTCTTCCCGCTCCTTGTATTCTGGGCAGGCAACAGTTTGCTCTCACTGACTCCATGGTCGGGAATACCATTACCCCGAATGGTGCTTTTCGACTCCACACAAGTCACAGTACAGTATTGGGAGCGAGGGTTGAATGGGTCATGATTACATTTAAAACAGATAAGAAATATCAGGGGAGCAAGGCAGATAGGCAATCAGTAGTTTATCGGGCAATTTTGTTTCAATTATATGGGCAGGTTTGTGCTGGTCTTGTAGTGTTGTGAGTATAAAATCACAACCTAAACGTATGTTCGTGCTTTCTTTAAAAAAAAAAAAGATTTTATTTCTTTAATTATGGAGACCAGGGAGAGGCAGAGACTAGGCAGAGGGAGAAGACATGGGCAAACTCCATCGAGGATCCTGTGATCATGACCTGAGTGAAAGGCAGACACTCCACGACTGAGTCCCCACTCCCAGGTTGTCCCTATATTTA
>NC_049238.1:57999554-58050274 GCF_011100685.1 Canis lupus familiaris
CACACTTCCTCAAATATATACACATCATACTTGGTGTGATGCTACATGGAACAGGCTAGACAACTTCAGGACACACTTCAAAGTGGCTTCTCCTATATCAGCTGCTATTCAGGGATGTCCCAGGGGCCACTGAGCTGCTGGCCTGTGAAACTCACTCTGGCAGTGAATGTTGGCTTCAGTGAGATGGTTCTAGACCTCTATAGAAATACCTTACTGGAGCCCTGTGAACTTATTACACAAGGGGACTGAAACGAATGGTGGTGGTAAATAGTGTAATGGTGACGGTAAAGAAAAAAAATGGTGACTCATAAAAAGTCACAAGCAGCTAAATCAGTATGCTAGTGCTCACGACAGTTCTGCCATCTTCGGGAGGTCTCTGACCTCTGGGGGCTTATCTTACCTCACATCTGTACCCGCCAATGAAGTCCCTGCAGGTGGCCCCATGCTGGCAGGGGTTGGATGAGCACTCATCGAGCTGCTCCTCACAGTAGCTCCCAGTGTAGCCCAGGGGGCACTGGCAGTGATGCGAGTTGCCAGCATTGATGCAGATGCCGGAGTGCTGGCACAGGTGGTCAGTGGACACCCCTAGGAAGCCGAGTACAGAAAGAAACATCACAGAAGAGCACACAGCATGTCAGGTTCAGACCAACTAAGTGTGTTCTCATCTACTTCACAACCCTTAGAACCAGATTTATATTGAAAATAAACCCAGCCCTGGGGCACCTGGGTGGCTCAGTCAGTTAAGCGTCCAACTCTTGATTCCAGCTCAGATGGTGATCTCAGGGTTGTGGGATGGAGCCCCCTGTTGGGCTCCACACTGAGTGTGGAGTCTACTTTAAGATTCTTTCTCCCTCTCCTCCTATATCCTCCCCTTCCCTTGCTCTCTCTCTCTAAAATAAATAAATCTTAAAAAAAAAAATAGTAAGTCCTGAAAGTGAAATATGTCTTCATTTCCTCTTACATGCATTTCTTTTTGAAATCTCTAAGCCTGTGCCTCTGCCCTTTCACCTTCCATCTCAGACCGTTTCTGTAGAGCCTCGCTCACCCACCACTGTCCACTCTTCCCATGGTAACAATACCTGCCCTAAAATGCTGCTAGTTGGCCGATACTTGGCGAGTGACCCCAGAGTCTGAGAGGGCAGAGCTCACCTAGTGGAAGGCCGCCACCTCACAGGACACATTGGGCACGTCACAGTAAGCACCAGCCCATCCTGATGGACACAGGCACCGGGACTCTGCTTTTTCCTGAATGCAAGTACCTTTGGTTTTACATGGAGATTGACTGAGCCTTCCCTCAAGAAAAAAACTCATGGAATATTATTTCCCAATGCTTACATGTAGATCCTTAGGAATACATAGGCCCCCGGTTAAGAAGTCCTACTATATGAATGAGGGGTAAGGCAACTGCACAGAGCCTCTAGATCTAATTTAATTTGAAGCTAGCCTGTTGACCACTAACTCTCCCCAATCCTTCCAGCAAAACTGAACCAAGATTCCAAGACACACCTTTTATAATGTCCTAAGGACTCATGGCCCAGTACCATACAGAGCTTCCCTGGCCATTACAAGTTATTAAGATCATATCTGACCACTCAGCGCTCTTGCTTCTAACTTTTGCTTGGGTCCTATCTCCTCCATTTATCTGTATTTCTCTTCCTTCAGATGGATTAGGGTTGGTTTAGGGTCAGAACTAGGGATCTGTTAGCATCAGTGATGGGTCAACCACACGAAGGCTAATACCCTAATCTGGCCATTCTACCACATTGGGATAGGCTTCCGTAATAGGTAACGTGAGGATGTCCTGGGAGTTGTACCAGGAAAGTAACCAGGCAGGTGGGTGGCGCAGCATCTCAAGAAAGCCTGACAGGATATCAGATGACAGCAGTAACCTAACCTGGGAACCCAGGGTCAGGCCAGGACTATAATCTCTAGGATTGAGAGAAGCAAGACAGAAGCTAGCATTCAGAGCTGGGAGTCAAGGCAGGAAATTAGACTCAGGGGAACAACACAGATACCCAGTCACCAGTATTACAGTAGAAAGTGGTGGTTTTGTTTTTGTTTTTTGTTTTTTTTTTGTTTTTTTTTTTTTGAAAGTGGTGATTTTGAAATAAGCACATACTCCACAAACAAAAGTATGAGTTCCCAGCAGGAGTAGCAGGAGGTTGACTTGATTCAAGTCAGTGAGCTTTGGGTCTATCGTTCCTTACATTCTTCCTAGGTATCAGTTGATCTCTAAGTCAGGGATGGAGCTGAATCTGCAAGTGGGGACCAAATGGATTTACTAGAGGATCTCAGAGGTCTTGAGGGGATAGAGAGCCAGGCAAACACCAAAGGAATGTCACTGGCATGCCCATCCTCAGTAGTATTTTATATAATAACCGGGGTGGGAAGTCAGTACTGAAAATATCCCAATCCAGAAGTATTTATGCTGGGATATTTGTTTGGTTTTATGTATTTTTTGTTTTTCATAAACAGTAGAAAGAGAGAGATGTTCTAGTCATCAGTGTAAACTTTGGAGGTGTAATCCCTTACTTCAAATCTCAACCCTGCCCCAGGTTAGCTGCAAGACATAGCATGTGTTAGAATCTCTGTAATCCTCATAGGGAGGTTAATAATATATCTATTGTAGGATAGAAGATAACATTAGACTCACCTCATAGCATTGTTATGATTAATTGAATGAATGTGCTTATAACAATGTCTGGTGCATAATAAACACCATATATGCTGAAATATAAATAAAGAAATTGAAAACATTATGACTCAGGCCACATCAAAGTGAATCCTGTTCTCAAAATGAAATCTCTTGGACAAGGAGGTGCTCAAGAAATGGTCCACAATGGTGACAGTACTAGGGTGGCATAGGTGGTAGCCCAGAACTTCAGGGACCTACTGAGATTTGGCCCTAATATATTTAGGTCTTGGTTTCTGGAATATGAAGTATCTGCCTAAGAATGAAGACTAAGGGATCCCTGGGTGGCGCAGCGGTTTGGGCGCCTGCCCTTTGGCCCAGGGCGCGATCCTGGAGACCCGGGATCGAATCCCACGTCGGGCTCCCCGGTGCATGGAGCCTGCTTCTCCCTCTGCCTGTGTCTCTGCCTCTCTCTCTCTCTCTGTGTGACTATCATAAATAATAAAAAAAAAAAAAGAATGAAGACTAAGAGTCAATACATCAGAGGGGAGAAGCAACTGGGAAAATTTCAAGGTAATGGAATAAAATGGTTATTTGTCTCACACAGTACAATCACCTTGGACGTGTCAAATTTTAAGGAGGTAAAAAAGAAACATTTGGTTTATCCAAATACTGTTTAGCCCCAGTTTATCTGAGTTTTTCTATCTCAAGAACAATGTCCATTCCTGTTTGTATCCCCTTGTTCAGCAATGTTGGGAGGGTTTCTGCCCCACTTATTCACTAGAGGACCCGGGTGATGGGACTTTACTATTGTCAACACATGGCTTCCAAAGCCTCTCTGATCTTACCAGCAAATGAGTAGGAGACAGAGGTTCATGTGAAGGTATCATAAAGTAGAATTCATAAAATTTTAATGATTCAGCTTGCTGAGTTTTCGGTAATTGTATACCTTTGCATAACCACTGTGACAATCAAAATATAGACATTTCCAACATCCTAGAAAGTTCCTGGTGCCCCTTTATATCTGGTTCCTGCACTTGACCCTTAGCCCCAGGCAATTTCTGTCAATAAAGATAAATTTTGCCTTTTCTTCAATTCCACATAAGTGGAATACAATCTATAGTATTTGGTGGCATGCTTCTTTTGCTCAGCATAATTCATGTTGATGACTGTACTGGCAGTTCACTTCTTTCTATTTCTGAGCAGTGTCTCATTGTATGGATATCCCATGATTTCCTAATCCATTCTTCAGTCGATGGACATTTGAATGAGTTCCACGTTTTACTTATTACAAAGATTGCTGCTATGGTTTGCATATGTTTTTATGTGTACATATATGTTCATTTCTCTTGTGTAAAATACCTCAGAGTGGGACCATTGGGTCATATAGCAAGTGGATGTTTGTAAGACTTTGCTGTAGTGTTTACTAAAATGGTGGTGCCATCTTGAATTCTTACCACTAATGTTTGAGACTTCAAGTTGCTCCACATCCTTACCAATACTTGGAACTTTTAGTGTTTTTAATTTTAGCCATTCTAGTGGGCATGTAGTAGAATCTTGGTTTTCATTTCATGGCCCTAACAACTAGTGGTTGAGCATCTTTTCACATGCTTTTTGACTATTTGTATGTTTTGTTTTGTGACTTATCAGTTCAAATCTTTTGTCCATTTAAAAAATCAGGTTGTCTCCTTGCTACTGAGTTGTAGGAGTTCCTTATATATTCTGGGTACAAGCATAGAGTGTACTCCTCATCATCCAGTATTTTCCAATATCTTTAGATAGCTGCTAAATATTCAGACTTGTTAGTTGTTTAGGAGGAAGGGGGAGGGGGAGGCCCTGTAGCAGCTTCTTCTCTCATTACAAGAAGTAGACACTATGAAGGAGATTTGAAGGACCAGGACTGGAATGGGATCTCATTGATGATGTTTGCATTCTGTTGCTGGAATTCAGTCACATGATAACACCTAACTCCAACACGCCTGAAAAATGTGTTCTTTCTGTGTACTTATAAGATGGTGGGTCCTAGAGAAGAACAGGTTGGATGATCCACAAGCAGGACCTGCTGCAGGGGATTGAGCAGGAACATATTGTAGCAGGAGTCCTAGCCCAGAAGCATGATAAGTTTATTTCTACATCCTTTCCACAATAAATCATCATGCCGTACACTAGTATACCTACTGTATACTAGACACTGGAGTATAATAACTGAGACTTTTTATTTTTAGTATTAACCAAGTGCCAGACATGTATAGGTTCTGTAAATGTTTCTTGATTGGTGAATGGACCTAACTTCCTAGTGTGACCTGAGGAAGACTATCCACATGTTTCACTGCTACTAATGTATGATGATGGTATCTAATGATGCCCCCAACCTTGCCAACCCAAGCAGAAGCAGAGTTGTAATGAGACTGATTGTCAAGCATTCCAGTTGCCCCTAGAGAAAGAATCGCTGGAGAAACAGAGTATTATTAATATCCCCCAAACTTCAACAAGCCAGTTTTTCCACTCTCTGAAATTAATTATTCTTGGATTTTTATTGACCCTTGGGGTGAGATTCCAGTTTACAAGCTCTCCCTTTGGTCTCTGCTACATATCTATATCAAACTCATGACTATGGACACCACTCCATTCTAGAACATTCACAGACCTATATCTTATCTTTCAAAGTATTTCCTGCCTTGCTACATGTTTTTTGCCATATTTGCTTATAATAGCTGTTTGATTTTTCAAATGGATTGGAAATGCTGCCTGTTATCATCTCTCTGAAGTATCTAGACACAAAATAAGTATAATAATTTTAACTAGTACCTGGTGGGCACTGTTGGAACTCTCTTGTTCCAAAGTCTAGCCACACTGAAATAGTCCAGAGACATGAAGCCCCAGCATCACCTAGAAACCTGTTAGATATGCAAATTCCTGAAAGCCTCGGTGGCTCAGATCTGCCTTTGGCTCAGGTTATGATCCCAGGGTCCTGGGATCAATTCCCACATTAGGCTCCCTGCTCAGCAGGGAGTCTGCTTCTCTACCCCTCCTCCCTTGTGCTTGCTTGAACATGCTTCCTCCCCACTTCCAAAACCTAAAGAACCACAATTTGAACTGGGGTTGAGCATCTGTATTTTCCAAATCCTTTCATTTTCTTTGATAACAGAAAACAGTGAGAGAGCCTGAAAACAGGTTAGGAACACCCCACACTGCCTGGGTATATTTCCTGGCTCCCCACTAACAACTTCGGGTATATAATTTGTTAGTATTTGTAAAGCACCTAGAACATCATCTTGAACATAGTAGGTATGACAAAAGACTATTTAAAATAACACTAAATAAATATCATTGCTGTAGCCTTTCATCTAATCCAGAGGTTCTCCAAGTATAGCATTGAGACCAGAAGCCCCAGCATCACCTAGAAACCTGTTAGATATGCAAATTCCTGAAAGCCTCGGTGGCTCAGATCTGCCTTTGGCTCAGGTTATGATCCCAGGGTCCTGGGATCAATTCCCACATTAGGCTCCCTGCTCAGCAGGGAGTCTGCTTCTCTACCCCTCCTCCCTTGTGCTTGCTTGTGGGCACTGTTGGAACTCTCTTGTTCCAAAGTCTAGCCACACTGAAATAGTCCAGAGACATTCAGTAACAATAGCCAATAAGAGAAGTAAAAGGACCAGACAATACAAAGAGGATCTAAGATTCCACAATATTTCATACCTGAATGCTGTCAACACATCCGTACCTAGAGTCCCTCTTACATATTCCAGATAATCAGCTCTCTATCCCTTCAGTACTTATCTATCTCTTTTTGGATAATATGCACACTCCTTGATTGTAGGGCTATTCCTGACCTGGCCGGTGCCCATCTTCCTGCCTCATTACACATCAAGTCCCCCTCATATCCTACTTTCTGATATTACTGATCAGTTTGCAGTTTCAAGAACATGCCATGGTTCCTCACACACTGGTACTTTTATCCATTCCAATATCTCCGCAAGTGTGATATATTTACTAGACTGCTGCTGCGGGCTTTCAATATTCAGCTCAGTGTCCCTAGCATTGGGACTTCCTCAGCCTGGACCAACAACCCTGCCAGCTGTCCTGGTTTCCACTAGTGTATCTGAGACCACATTCACCAGAGCATTTCCCAGACTTTTCTGTGTCACTGATTTACCTGACTGTATGATCCACTCACTGTCAGCTCCTCAAAGCCACAGATTCTTTCTTATTTGCATAGTTTCTGGCATATTTTAGTTGAGCCATAAATGTGAACAAACAAATACATAATTAAATGAATATTTACACCATATGCTTCAATTCTTTGATTTGTTTGACTTATAGTTGAGGTGACTCTTATAAGTTTATACAGATGGGCAAAGCAAGAAGAGACACTGGAGTAAAGGAATGAGCAGTCAATAAAATGCCTACAAGAAAAGCAGTCTCAATGAAAATGGTTCCAGAATAAGAGAAAATAATCATCTTTGAACACATTTGCGTTTTTTATCAAGTACGTACTCTTCAAACACACCCAGAACAGTAGTGCCTCTTTTTTCTCATCATGGAAAAGTAGCAACAAGGAACTGTTGTTTAGGATGTTTGCTTTTAAAGCATGTTCACTTTAATTTTTTCAGGACATGTTCACAATGACTTTGCTTTCAGATGAGGACAATGAGCTACATACAGAAGTGACTTATCACAAATCCAGTAGCCACTATGTGGCCAAACTGAATGTTATCAACTCTAATTACCAGATTGCTGATTTATACCTTCTCTGCCTATCTAATGTCCTAAAAGTCTGTCTGCCTCCTGGAGAACACAGAAACACAAATGCTTCTGTGCATATATTATACATCATCTAACAACTTGTTACATAGGTGGGTGGACCAAATTGCTAATGAGGATATAATCATGGGCTTGACTCTAGAATTTACCAGATAGCTTATCTTTTTTTCCCTCTCTGAGTCCTGTGCCAATTTCTAAATTAAAAACTCGTCTGTGAAAAAAAAAAAAAAAACTCGTCTGTGACATAAAAAGGTTTTTCCATAACCTCCTTTTCCAAATTAATCTCCTTTCTTTTCCAACAAAAAGGATCTGCTACAGGCAAGCCAACCTCCCCACTTCCCCATTTTCATTTCCATCAATCTTCAAAGCACGTTTAAAGGGGCTTCCGCACTTGTGCTTAGAACCCTCCAGAAAGGCCCACTCTGCTTCAGTATCTATCCTGTCCTATCTTATCCTATCCATTTTTAAAGACCCAGGCCACCATTCCATGAAGTCTTCCTGAAATGTCAGCCCCCAGTGATCTAGTCCACCTCTGAGCAAACCACCAAACATATGGTCCATTCCATCTTCTTGATACTTAATGATAATAATAACATCATCCCTTATTAGTTTTCATATCTTCAACATTTACTACGGTTCATAATTAAGCCTTCAGTAAATGCTTGTCATAGGAAGGAACAGTGTAATGATTTTATTGAAATCTTCTCATGCCAGAATCCGTTTGAACTATCACTGAGAACTGTTTTAGGACCA
Organism: Canis lupus familiaris; assembly: GCF_011100685.1. NCBI lineage: Eukaryota > Metazoa > Chordata > Mammalia > Carnivora > Canidae > Canis > Canis lupus. Next base: position 58,007,704 of record NC_049238.1, read on the forward strand.
TCACAGGCCCTGGGGCCAGAGACTATAACGCCTAATGGATAAAGAAGCCTTGTTCCTGATTTAAAAATGTACCTCTGATTCTAGTGTTTTAGTGTGCAGTTTTGATGATAGAGTTCCACTCTCAGGGCAATGCAGAACTTCTCCTGAACTTCTGTAAAATTATCCTTTTTTTCCCATGTCAGATTCCCCGCACAGAATGCAAATTTGGGAACAGAGGATGTATTTATTTACTCTTTCCTCAGATTACCATTTCCTCAGATTGCCAATCTCACATAACACGTTGTATAGAATAAGTGTGTAATCAATGTTTGTTCATTCATAAATGGCATGCTGCTTGCTACGTACAGCTTCATGCAGTGGGTAAATTAACTGTGGTGTCAAAAGACTTGCACCAAGTCCCTGGTCAGCTACATTCTAATTTAAGCAAGTTATGTAACATTATTGTATTTACCCACAAAATTAGCATTTCCAGGGCTCTCCATCCCTTTGTATAGATCCAGACAGTATCATATTTCTTCTGCCTGAAGGACTTCCTTTAATATTTCTCACAGTGAAAGTCTGCTGATGATTAACTTTTTCAATTTTTACTTGTCAAAAAACATGTCTTCATTTTTGAAAAATGTGTTTGCTGGCTATAGAATTGTTTTTCCTTTCAGGATTTAAAGATGTTGTTAAAGGGGGATCCCTGGGTAGCTCAGCGGTTTAGCACCTGCCTTCGGTCCAGGGCCTGATCCTGGATTCCAGGGATCGAGTCCCACATCAGGCTCCCTGTGTGGAGCCTGCTTCTCCCTCTGTCTGTGTCTCTGCCTCTCTCTCTCTGTGTGTCTCTCATGAATAAATAAAATAAAATCTTAAAAGAAAAAGATGTGGTTAAGGGAAACCTGGTGGCTCAGCCATTGAGTGTCTGCCTTCACATCAAGGGTGTAATCCTGGAGTCCTGGGATCGAGTCCCACATCGGGGTCCTGCATGAAGACTGCTTCTCTCTCTATGTCTCTGCCTCTCTCTCTGTGTGTCTCTCATGAATAAGCAAATAAAATATTTTTAAAAATAAAGAAATCATTAAGCTTTATTATTGCTTGCATTGATGAGAAATCTGCCAACATTCTCACCTTTGTTCCTCTGTATATAACATCTGTCTTTTCCTTCTGGCTTCTTTTAGGATTTGCCCTTTTTTCAACTTACCTATGGATCTTTGGTGTAATTTTCTTTCATGTATCTTGTGCTTGAGGTTCCTTGAGCCTCTGGATTTGTTGATTCATAGTTTGCCCCAAATTTGGAAAGACTTTTGGTAATTGTTACTGCAAATGTTTTTCATTTCCCCCTGTCCCTTCACCTCCTCTTTGAGGATTCCAATTACACTCGTATCAGGCCACTTGAATTTTCAAACAACCCACTGATGCCCTGTTAATTTCTTTTCCCAGTCATACTACTCTATGCATTTTATTTTGGATAGTTTATATCAATGTCTTCAATTCACCAATCTTGGAGTGTCTCAGTTGGTTAAGTCTCTGACTCTTGATTTTGGCTCAGGTCATGATTTTCGAGTTGTGAGATCGAGCCCCTCCTAGAAATCTCTGCTCAGTCAGGAGTCAGATTACTCCTTATTCCCCTGCTCACACTGGTGTGCACATTCTGTCTCTGTCTCTCAAATAAATAAATAAATAAATAAATAAATAAATAAATCTTCAAATTCACCAGTTTATTCTTCTATAATGTCTAGTCTACTGTTGAGTCCATCCTGTGACTTTCCATCTCACATATTGTAGTTAACATCTCTAGAAATTTGATTTGAGTCTTTTTTACATCTTCCTTGTCTATATTTGACCTGCTCATTTTTTCCATTGGGTTTTTTTTTTTTTCCATTGGGTCTTTTAAATATATGGAATACAGTTCTCATACTTGTTTTTATGTCCCTGCCTATAATCTATAATTTTTTTCATCTGTGTCAAGTTCTGGGTTGATTTCCATTAATTGATTTTCTCCTCATTATGGGTCATTTGTTCCTGTTTCTTCGTATGCCTGGCAATTTTTTATTGAATTCTATACATTGCAAATTTTACTTGTTGCATGTTGGCAATTACTGTATTTCTATCTAAATTCTCAAGTTGGTCTGGGATATGGTTAAATTAGGAAAAGTTCAATCTTTTTGGGTATGTCTTTTAAGCTTTCTGAGGCCATACCAAAGCAATGCTTAGTCTAAAGCTCATTTTTACCTACTATTGAAGCAAGAGCCAGTCTCTTGTGAATTATGAGGGTTTCTATTCTGACTGGTGAGAATAGCAGCTGTTTGTGGCCTGTGTGAGCTTTAGAGATTATTCCTTCTAGAGACTATTTCCTGGATTCCAATAGTTTCTTCACATGCATAAAGTGGTCAGCCTCAGCTGCAAACTCAGAGGACCTTCTCTTCCACATCTCCAGAATTACCACTGTTTTCAGCTGTCTCCTCTCCACTATTCTCTGTTGCACAGCTTCATCTTCTTATTTCAGGGATACCACTGAGCATCACCTAGTTTCGCCATTTCGATCCTGGCCTGGAAACTCTCTCCAGACAGTAAGCAGAGGCAATCATAGGACTTACCTTATTTGTTTCTTATCTCTCAGAGATCACTGTCTTTTGTTCTAACACCCAGGGTCTTGAAAACCAGTGTTTCATATATTTGTCTTTTGCTTTAGTTGTTTCAGTTAAGGGGTAAACCTAGACCCTGTTACTCTATGTTGGCCACAAGCAGCAGTCCTGTGCAGCTTCTTTGAGCCTCATTTGCTCATCTTTGAAATGGTGTTAATAATATCGGTTTGTTCTAACTTACTGAGTAATCACTATTTTACGAACTACACAATTCCTACACAATATATAAGATCTTATTTGGAGAGATGAAATGTGCATACAGATAATTGTGAGAGAAGCAGTATTAAGGTAGTATCAGTTATTTATACATTAGTGAGGATGGTTAATCTGAGATTTAACTCAAACAGATTCAGAGTTGACAGTAGCTTTAAATTTTTTTTTTTTTTTTTTTTTATTTATTCATGATAGTCACAGAGAGAGAGAGAGAGGCAGAGACACAGGCAGAGGGAGAAGCAGGCTCCATGCACCGGGAGCCCGACGTGGGATTCGATCCCGGGTCTCCAGGATCGCGCCCTGGGCCAAAGGCAGGCGCCAAACCGCTGCGCCACCCAGGGATCCCTTTAAATTTTTTTTTTTTTTTTTTTTTTTTTTTGACAGTAGCTTTAAAGATAGTATCCTGTTTGCCTCAGGCTTTCTCACTCTCTACAATAGAAGAGATTAGGATTCCTATACAAAAGAAGTCTAGATGAGAGTATATTAGAAAAAAAAAAAAAAAAGAGTATATTAGTCAAAGAATTATTCCAGATTACTCTAAAATACAATGATAAATGTTTCTATCAGAAGTTAAAGAGGGAGAGAGAGGCAAGATGGAGGAAGAGCAGGGGTCCTCAACTCACCTGGTCCCACAAAATTACCTAGATAGCTTTTGAAACATCCTAAACACCTATGAATTCAACCTGAGATTTAAATAGAGAACAGCTAGAATGCTACAGAGAGAAAAGTTTTCACTTCTAACAAGGTAGGAAGGCGGAATAAATAAATAAATAAATAAATAAATAAATAAATAAATAAATAAATAAAATAAAGTGGGGGAGGGGAACCAGGAGTACCCTAGCTAAAGTAGAGCAGTGAAAGACTCCAGGACAGGAAAGCCCATCCTTGGAGAAGCGGGAACTTTAAAAATCCATGCCAGAGTTTCCCCAGACAGAAAAGTGCTTAGCAAAATTATCGGGCAAAATTATAGGAGGGGCAGTGAAGCCTCAAGATCACTGTAAGAGGAAGGGATCCCGGGAAAAGCTCTTTGAAAAGCACTGGTCCGATATTGGTAAAAGGCTGGAACTCCGCAGCCCTTCAGGGTATTTGGGAGAAGCCAGTGGGTTAGGAGGGCCGGCTCCAGATGGAGGTAGCTGTGCCCCCATTCCCTTTGCAAGAGGCAGATCCCTGAAGAGTGGTTCCAGCGGCACAGGGCCCTGGATCCCAGGGTGCCCAAGCAGACAAAGCTGGTGATCCTGCATTCCCCCGGGACAGTGGAAGTGGGGAGGGCACAGGAGAGCGAGAACTCTCCAGGCCCTGGGCACCCCCAAGCTGTGCAGATCAGTGCACCTGTGTCAGCCTCCAGGAGCATTTAGGCCAGTGCAGACTGGGGACTGCGGTTAGTACTTGCAGGGAGCTTGACTCCAGAGCTGGAAATCTGGGCGCCGCCATTGTTCTTTTTTCTCTTTGTTTCACCTTGTGCCTGGGAGAGGCGGGGCCTCTAGGGAACAAAGCCCTCATGGGGTAAATAGCTCATACAGAACCCAGCACTTGGCAGGGGGCAGGGCATCTCCGCCTAGGCACAGACACCTGAGAATCAGCACAGTAGACCCCTCCCCCAGAAGACCAGGTGGAGGAACAAGGGATGAGCAAGTTTTTGACCAAGCAGTACTGGAAAGCTCCAAGACTGAGGGATAATTGAAGGAAAATAGTATATAGAACTAGAAGGTCCCTTTTCGGGATCCCTGGGTGGCGCAGCGGTTTGGCGCCTGCCTTTGGCCCAGGGCGTGATCCTGGAGACCCGGGATCGAATCCCACGTCAGGCTCCTGGTGCATGGAGCCTGCTTCTCCCTCTGCCTGTGTCTCTGCCTCTCTCTCTCTCTCTCTGTGACTATCATAAATAAATTAAAAAAAAAAAATTTAGAAGGTCCCTTTTCTTTTCCTTTTTCATTTTTATTTTTAAGATTTTACTTATTTATTCATGAGAGACAGAGAGAGAGAGAGAGAGAGAGAGAGAGAGGCAGAGACACAGGCAGAGGGAGAAGCAGGCCCCACGCAGGAAGCCTGATGTGGGACTCGATCCCAAGATCCCAGAATCATGCCCTGGCCCAAAGGCAGGCGCTAAACCACTGAACCACCCACGGATCCCCTTTTTTTCCTTTTTCCATTACAACTCGTTTTTATATTAGACTAAAAATTTCCAATATTTTTTCTCTTTCCCCACCTTAACTACAATATTTTACCAGCTCTTCATTTTTAAGTTTTTTCCTTTTTGACTTAAATATATCTACAATTACATGTCTTAGGTATATTTTTTACTTCTGGATTCCCTTCAATGTATTCAATTTAAAAGATTTTATTCATTTATTTATAAGAGACGGAGAGAGAGAGAGGCAGAAGGAAAAGCACGCTCCATGCAAGGAGCCCGATGTGGGACTAGATCCCGGGACTCCAGGATCACACCCTGAGCTGAAGGCAGGTGCCAAACTGCTGAGCCACCCAGGGATCCCCACCATGGACTTTCTTTACAGAGTTGGAACAAATAATCTTAAGATTTGAATCGAATCAGAAAAGACCCCAAATAGCCAGAGGAATATTGAAAAAGAAAACCAAAGCTGGAAGCATCACAATGACAGATTTCAAGCTGTAGTACAAAGCTATGATTAATACAGTATGATACTGGCACAAAAACAGGCACATAAATCAATGGAACAGAATAGAGAACCCAGAAATGGGCCCTCAACTCTATGGTCAACTAATATTTGACAAAGCAGGAAAGACTATCCACTGGAAAAAGGAGAGTCTCTTCAATAAATGGTGCTGGGAAAATTGGATAGTCACGTGCAGAAGAATGAAACTAGACCACTCTCTTTCACCAGACACAAAGATAATCTCAAAATGGACGAAAGATCTAAATGTGAGGCAAGGATCCATCAAAATCCTAGAGAAGAATACAGGCAACACCCTTTTGGAACTTGGCCACAGCAACTTCTTGCAAGATAACATCCATGAAGGCAGAGGAAACAAAAGCAAACATGAACTCTTGGGATTTAATCAAGATAAAAAGCTTCTGCACAGCAAAAGAAACAGTCAACAAAACTAAAAGAACCTACAGAATGGGAGAAGATATTTGCAAATGTCGTATCAGATAAAGGACTAGTATCCAAGATCTACAAAGAACTTATTAAACTCAACAGCAAAGAAACAAACAATCCAGTCATGAAATGTGCAAAAGACATGAACAGAAATATCACAGAGGAAGACATAGACATGGTCAACAAGCACATGAGAAAATGTTCTGAATCACTTGCCATCAGGAAATACAAATCAAAACCACAATGAGATACCACCTCACACCAGTGAGAATGGGGAAAATCAACAAGGCAGGAAACAACAAATGTTGGAGAGGATGTGGAGAAAAGGGAACCCTCTTGCACTGTTGGTGGGAATGTGAACTGGTGCAGCCACTCTGGAAAACTGTGTGGAGGTTCCTCAAAGAGTTAAAAATAGACCTGCCCTACGACCCAGCAATTGCACTGCTGGGGATTTACCCCAAAGGTACAGATGCAGTGAAACAGCAGGACACCTGCACCCCAATGTTCATAGCAGGAATGTCCACGATGCCCAAACTGTGGAAGGAGCCTCGGTGTCCATCGAAAGATGAATGGATAAAGAAGATGTGGTCTATGTATACAATGGGATATTACTCAGCCATTAGAAACTACAAATACCCACCATTTGCTTCGACGTGGATGGAACTGGAGGGTATTATGTTGAGTGAAATAAGGCAATCAGAGAGGGACAATCATTATATGGTTTCACTCATACAGGGAATATAAGAAATAGTGAAAGGAACTCTAAGGGAAAGGAGGGATAATGAGTGGGAGATATCAGTGAGGGTGACAGAACATGACAGACACCTAACTCTGGGAAATGAACAAAGGAGGTGGGTGGGGGGTGGGGTAACTGGGTGATGGACACCTAGGAGGACACTTGATGGGATCAGCACTGAGTGCTATACTATATGTTGGCAAATTGAACTTCAATAAAGACAAAAACCAAAAATCAAAAAAAAAAAAAAAAAAGAAAGGTTAATGATCTGGGCAGAAAACAATACTGCCTCCTTGAAGACTTGAGGGCTTGGAAAAGAGTAACTCTGGCCTGAAAATGTCAGAAGCTCACCTAAGAAGAGAAAAGAGTAATTCCAAAGTCAGGGTTATGAATGGGGACTTTGTTGTCTGGAAGGGTAATCAAATTGATTAACCTAGAAAAGAGAAAGATTAATTCCTACATTCCAGCCAATGCAAACTGAATAAATGGAGATTTGAATTTTTAACTCACCTCTCTCATATATATTTGTATTCTGAAATCATCTGGGACTGTGCTGTACAAATATGGACCATTGGGCATGACAGATGTTGAGGAAGCCTGACCTTGGAGCCCATGTTTTTTGAGGGAAATGCTAAGGTTTTGTAGAGTGCTACAGACTGAATGTTTATGTCCTCCTAACATGCCATATATTGAAACCCTAACCCCAAAGGAATGGTATTTGGAGATGGGGCCTTTGAAGGGGGTAATTAGATTTTAAGGAGGTCATGAGGATAGAGCCCCCATGTTGAGACTGGTATTCTTACAAGGGAATAACATTATCAGAGTGCTGTCTCTCTGCCATGTGAGGACCAGCAAGGAAGAAGCCACCTGTAAACCAGGAATAGGGCTCTTACCAAGAATTCAGCCATAGTGACACAAAAGTCTTGGACTTTTACCTTCTAGAACTGTGAGAAACAAATATTGTTTCAACTATCTAGTCTGTAGAATTTTGTTAGAGCAGCCTGAGTTAACTACGGCATATATAGGAAAGTAGCTCTGTCCTCCAGAGGTGTCTGATTCATTTTGGTGATGACAGGACATGAAATGGAAGAAACTTTGTTTGGTGTCTATTTAGAGATGCCCATTTTGTCTTCAATGGCACTTCCTGTGTATACGGTAAACATTAAGGGAATGACAGTGCCAGGGTCCTCTCCCCACCCAATTATTCCCAAGATCCTAGTGGCATTGAGGGATCAACTGGTCAGAGTGCTTGAATCTTCACACGTGTGTCAGAAGACTGTACCTCAAGCCACAGAAGATTCTTTTATTTAGATGCAGTGTCTAGTGCAAAGTCACTACATTAACATTGAGAGGCTGAGTTCCCTGGTTCTTGCCCCTTGCCTCCCTTCTACTACTCTGCCGGCACTCACCAGGATGACGCCAGAAACTCTGCCAGCGATGCAGCCAAAGGCCCAGGAGGCACTAGAGTGATGGCCAGCGGGCCCTGCTCTCCCATAGCTCACAATCCAGCTCTTGAACTGGCTGGGGGATGGGCAGCACCTTGTCCTTCATTTTCTCTTTCATCTCTGGCCTCAGGTATCCTTTATCAACTAACCATCCAGGAAATAGATGCTTGAGGAGTTGGGAGGAGAAGGTGAGAGATTCCTCAGGTCCTGTCCATCCTGTCTCATTTGAGCCTTGACTAGGACTACCCAAGAATCTTCTTTGTTTGTTTTAAGGTTAAATTCCCTGGTTTAAAAGAGGCAAGGTTGGGAGGGCTCCTTTAATGTTCCTTCTTCTCTCTGTCTTCTAAAATTTCTTTTTGCTTCACTGCTGTTTAATCTCTTTGGGTGAAATTTTGTTCTTTTCATTTCAGATGATTTCCAAGTATATTAGTTTTCTGTTGCTGTTTAACAAATCATCACAAAATCAGTGGCTTAAAACAAAGCATTTATTTTCTTGTGGTTCCCAAGTTCCAAAGACAGAAATCAGTTTCACTGGCATAAAGTCAAAGTGTCAGCAGCACAGGCTCCTCCCAGAAGCTGTAGGGCAGAACCTGTGTCCTTGTCTTTTCCAGTTTGTAGACACCACCTGTATATCTGGCTTGTGGCCCTTCCTCCATTTTCAAAGCACATCATTCCAATTTCCGATTCCATCACCATGGCCTTCTCTCTCTCTCCTATGACTCACCCTGAGTCCCTCTCTGAGGACCTTTGTGATTACAGGACACCACCCAGACAATCCAGGACCATCTCCCCATCAAAAACTGTAGCATAATCACAGCTGCAAAGTCCCCTCTGCCATGTAAGTTAGTTCAGGTTGTGGGTATTAGGGTGTGGACATCTCTGGGGAGCCATAATTCTGTTTATCAGACCAAGATATACATTTCTTAGTAAATACCAATACCTTGGACAATTTCTTAGGCAACATAGAATCTTGATTTCTGCTTGTCATTAATCATTATAAAATTCAAAGGGGACCTTGAAGAGGCCACTTTTAGGCAACAGGCTTGAGCAATGGAAACCTGAGCAAGGCAGAAGGACCCACAGCAACCACCAAGCTGAATGCAAATGGGATTAAGCAACCCACCTCAAAACAGCCATTGACCCTAACTAACCAATTACAACCAGGCATAATTCCTAAGTTTACTCAAAAACAAAAAGGGAAATTCAATATGTCCCCATACTCCCTCAATCTACCTTATAACTGTGTCCCCTCATCATTACCTGGTTGCAGTCTCTCCTTTGCTGTCCTGTCCATTGCTTCCTTATGGTATATTCAATAAACTTCTATCTCTTTTGTTTTGCTTAGAGTGAATTCTTTCACTGTGGGTGCCTCCAGCCCCCACCCAATGGTTTGCCCTACATTTGGTGAACCCCCTCATCTGAGTACCCCACAGGGCTGACTGGCTCAGTTATTAGAGCATGATTCTTGATCTTGGAGTCATGAGTTTGAACCCTACACAGCGGTAGAGTTTACTTAAAAAAATAGTTATAATATGAAAGCCTGTTGTGGTGTTGTTATTCCTTTTTTGTTTTTAAAAGATTTATCTCTTTGAGAGAGAGAGAGCAAGCTTGGGTGGGAGAAGAAGCAGACAGAGAGGGAGAGAGAGAATCTTAAGCAGACTCCAAACTGAATGCAGAGCCCCACATAGGGCTGGATTTCACCACCCTGAGATCATGTCATGAGCTGAAACCAAGAATCAGACACTTAACCAACTTGTTTCTGAGTGTAATATTCTAGAGAAAGGAGGACTTTTGATTTTATTTTGAAAGATGCAAGGATAGCACAATTAGAGACTAAAGGAAATGCTATAATCATAACTTTACAACCTATTGTCATGTAACTTTTGGCAAGTCATTTTACTTCTCTAAATCATAAAGTTGGTCTAAATATGTGTCTCAGACTTATCATTTGCAAAACAAAAATAATAGTGGCACCTATACTATAGAATTGTGAGGATTTCCTGAGCTACACTTTGCTAGCACTTTAAGGTGATTAGTAAATATATATATTATCATTATGACTATTTTACATTTTTTTAAAGATTTTATTTATTTATTCATGAGAGACACACAGAGAGAGGCAGAGACACAGACAGAGGGAGAAGCAGAGAAGCAGGCTCCATGCAGGGAGCCCAATGCGGGACTCGATCCCGGGACTCCGGGATCACTCCCTGGGCCAAAGGCAGGCATTAAACCCCTGAGCCCACCCAGGGATCCCGACTATTTTACATTTAGTTACCATTCCTAATCCACGTAAATATGGACTTCTAACAAGAGGTTCATGGGATTCCAGGAGGCACATGAGTAGGCTGTAAATGGTGTATGAATTCCCAAAACTGAATGAACAATTTAGAAGGTGAGTGGGTTTGTAGCTATCCTCAGATTCTTACAGAGTTCAGTGACCTAAAGAGGTTTTGAGACATTGTAGTTAAAAGTAAGGAGATGAGGGATCCCTGGGTGGCGCAGCGGTTTGGCGCCTGCCTTTGGCCCAGGGCACGATCCTGGAGACCCGGGATCGAGTCCCACATCGGGTTCCTGGTGCATGGAGCCTGCTTCTCCCTCAGCCTATGTCTCTACCTCTCTCTCTCTCTCTCTCTGTGACTATCATAAATAAATAAAAATTTTAAAAAAATTAAAATGTAAACCTTTAAAAAAAAAAAAAAGTAAGGAGACGAGAGCCTAACGTGTCTGAGGAAAACTTGTGTTGATGAGTTTCAGAGACTACCACTCCCCTAACTCACAAGAGACAGGAGTACAAACCTGAATTCTCCTACAAGGGAGGAAAATTTTTCCTCTACTCCTCTAGATTCTTTTGGCTGGCCTATTAATTAAAATTCACATAAGACAGATTAGCAGGAAAAAAACAAATGTAATTATTTACGTACCAAAACCCCATTAGAATATGAGAGCCAAGGTCACGCCAGACAGTAGAAGATTATATAGCCTCCTGAGCTAAGGAATAAGATAGACGCCTGGCCTTCAAAGGAGAAGAAGTTAATTCACAGGACTGTAACAGAGCAAATGTTTAGTAATACGATATTTGTCCTACTATGTGGATAGGTCTTTCAGATAAAAAGTTGTCTCTAGCAGTAGCTCTTTTTCTAGGCAGAGCCGAATTCTTTTAGACACTTAAGGAAGTGGTAAAAGTTTTTCTTGAGTCTGCTGGGTCTTGATTGCCTTTAGCTCAAAATAATCCACATGCCATAGTACAGATTTGGGGGTCATGCATTTTGCTCCCCCTTACTCCTGTGTTCTTGAACAGGCAGATTGTCTATCTAGTCATTGCCCGATTCCCTCAATACTTGTCACTTGACAACATTCTCCTGTTGACCAGAGCCCTTCAAAACACAGCCTTTTAGCTTCTACTTGTTTCTCCTCTGGCCACAGGACCTGGCAATGGGAGAAACACATCCACTCAGCAACTCTTTACAGGCATCAGGGTATCTGGGAAATACAATTGGTACTTGGAAGAACTGCAAAGGAACGGAGTTGCACAATCAGAAGGGATATTTTTATACAGACTATGATAAATCTGGTGAAATCTCCCTGGACCACTTCCAAGTACACCTTGCTACTGACCACTCCTGCCTGTCACATGCAGTCTTCCTTTCTTTCTTCTGGAACAGTGCTGGGTAAAAGTCAACTCACCATGGATCATCATTCTGAATATGCAGACCAGCCTTTCCGTTAATACATTCTTCCTGCAGAAAAATTATAATGCAACTGATTATATTAAAAGGTGTGTTATTTTTCCTTTTTAACATTAATAGTATTTGGATGAAATAGTATTCTCTTAATTTGATCTGGTCGTTCCCAAAACTCCTCTTTCATACATTTACCTTTTCTAAGATGGGTTACCTTCTCAGGTGGTTAACTTCATTGATTATTCATTGATTATTCATAGTTTCATTGTCAGAGAGTTGCCCTTTCAAGTTCTTAATGTACCTTTATTGTCATCATCATCATAATAATTAGAAAAATACTGTAAAAAGGAGTCTTTCCATGTAAATATAGAATTATCATTTTCAAACTTAGATAATACTTTCCCCTCCTTATAACTAAGTGTCAGTGATTTCCCACCCTACTTAGAATAAGATCTAAACTCCTTAGCATGGTGTTGTGGTCAATTGTTGGTGTCGCCAGCCTGTCCCCCAATCCCCACTCTCCTCCTTTTGGCTTAGCACCCTGAAGTTTTCATGGGAACTTTCTTCATACTCTTAGTATATATTCCAGATGGAACAAATCCTTTCCTCAGAGCTGAAGTGGGTGCTTTCCTCAGGACTGACCAGTCAGCATATCTATTCCCCTGGCCACAATGATAGGTTCTGGAACAGATAGATGACCCCAGTTGACCCAATGAGGATCAGGCATGAAAATATTGTGGCAATTCTTAGAAAATGAATACAGTCTCCTGGGATTGCAAAACTGCTTAGAATATACAACTGAATCTTACTTTCTTCGCTAACTGCTGACACTCTTGCCACATCTTGCCTTTCTGGAAAAGAAGCAAACCCAGAGAAAACAAGACAGGAAGAGAGACAGATTGCTAATGACACCAATCTGAGCTCATTTCTGTTCATGTTTGGTCTCCTCAGATGCCTTGAGTCAGTTTAAATTGAGTTTTTAACTTGCATCCACAAAAGTCCAAACTATTCACATGGCCTGAATTATTGTCCTCTGTGGACCTCACCACCTCACCTCATTTCCCTTTGGTCTCTATATGACAGGCGCTCTTTCCTACCCAAGGGACTTTATTCTTACTGTCCTCTTTCCCCTGAATATCCTTCTGAATGTTCTTCACTGGCTCTGTATCTGCCTTTAGATACAGCTTAAGTGCTGAGATTCTCAGATTTTCCTGACTACCCAACGCAGGCCAAACACTGCACTCATACTCACATGCAGACTGTGAGTCCCCTGAGGGCAAGCACTGTGTGTGACTTGTTCAGCACTGTTATTCTAGGCATGGCAGTGAGCCTGGCACACAGGTGCTACAGGAATATCTTGGCTCAAGTTCCTTGAATGTGCCAGACTTGCTCTGCTCTGCCCTTTACTTAGAATTCTCTTTCCTCTGTTCTTTGCAAATTGACTTATTTCAGTGTCTACCCAAGTGTCATTTTCTTGGAAAGGCCCTTCCTGGTCATAAAGTCTAAAACAATGCCCCCTCACACCATCTTCTCTATCATGTCACTCAGTTTTATGTTCTTCATCACACTTTCACATTCTGAGATTATCTTGTTCATTTTTCACTTATTTTGTTTAATAAGTGTATTTTTCACTTGATTTATTTTCTGGCCCCAGACAGAACATAAGCTTCATGAAAGCAGGAGTCGTGTCTGTCTCTTTCAAAGCTTCATTCTCAGTACCCTCAGCAGTGCCAGGCACATTATAGGCTCTCAATAAATGTATTGAGACTGTTAGCTGCCTGATTGAATGAATGAATGAATGACAAGGACTACAGATTGCACTCATTTGAGTGCTTTGCACATTGTCACACAGCCTTATGAAGTACGCAGTATCCTGTCAGCTCCATATCACACAGAAGAAAACTAAGTCCAAGAGAAGCAATGTAATTTGCCCAAGGTCACATTATCAATAATTTCAGAAGCTGGAATTCAAATTCAAATGTGGCTGTTTTGCAGATGACAATTCATCTCTACTTATCAAAATACCTTTTTTATTACTCCTAATGTGACTTTGGAGATCACAGCCAGGCTCCAAGTAAAAAAGGGATTCTTACCTCTGCCCATCCTTCTTCCCCATTAAACTTACCTTTATAGGCAGAGCAGCTGGACAGCTATGGCTGTGCCCAAGGGTTCATGGGGTGGGGCCTGCCTGGTGGGCTCACCACATACAGGGAAGCAGGAGACAGCATATTATCTGTGGGCTTCAACTCCAAAAGAGAGAGCTATGCAGGGGCTGGCCTGGGCTGGTGCTAGGATCTTTCCCTTAAACTCACTAATCAGACTGTGTTTCTTCCCAAGAGACTGGGGCTCAGGAAGGGGAGGGAGTGAGTGGGCTGGAGAGAATGGTAGAATTATTTTCCTAATACTTCCAAGAAGGCCAAAGTTCCTGTTTTATGGATGGAAGCCATACTGGGTGAGGGGAGACTATTTCCTCTATTCCTAGGCTGATAGTTAAAGGGAAATCCTCAACTGACAGTTGAGGTTGGAGATAGGGGTGAAGGATGGGAATGGGGGGAGATGCAGAAGGATATTCTCTCCATTAGCAGTGTCAGGGCTCAGCTCAGCCAATGTAAGTATTCCCCATCTAAAAAATCATTCAGGGGATCCCTGGGTGGCTCATAAGTTTGGTGCCTGCCTTTGGCCCAGGGCGCAATCCTGGAGTCCCGGGAACGAGTCCCGTGTCAGGCTCCCGGCATGGAGCCTGCTTCTCCCTTCTGCCTGTGTCTCTGCCTCTCTCTCTCTCTCTATCATGAATAAATAAATAAAATCTTTTTAAAAAATAAAAAAAATCATTCAGTGCCTCTGTACTACTGAGTGCAGTTCAAACTCCTCCCCAGCCATCATGGGCCCTCTGCAGTTTGGTGTCCTGCACTCCTAGGCATCTCTTTCAGCTACTCTTTTTTTTTTTTTTGGTAAGATTTTATTTAGCTATTTGACAGAAAAAGAGAGAGAAAGACCACAAGCATGGGGAGGGGCAGGCAGAGGGACAGGGAGAAGTAGGTTCCCTGCTGAGCAAGGTACCTCCTGTGGGGCTCTATCTTAGGTCCCTGTGGTCATACCCTGAGCCTAAGACAGATACTTAAGGGACTGAGCCACCCAGGCGCCCCCTCCCTCAGCTATTCTTCACACCCTGGGCCTTTGTAAATGTCACCTCTTCTCTATCCACTTATTTCCTATTCTGCTCTCAAGAGTAGACAATTGATTAAGAGCAGCTTGAAGGCAGATAATGCCTTACTTGTCTCCATATCCTCAGGCCTCTCAGAGTGCTTGCCTTCAAGGAGCATCAGAGCTTCCTCCTGCAGGCAGCCTTGCTGGAAGCCTCCTGGTGTCTCTAGGAGACGCTGGGTGCTTCTCAGGACCAAGACAGATGCTGGGTAATGATGGCTCAAGGCTGGAGAATTGGAATTCTCATTCACCTAGGAGCATGCCTGACTCTGCTTCTGATCCTGGTTGGCCTTAAAGAATCCAAAATGGATTTCCCCCCAATATTTCTGTAAAGAGGGGCAGGGGATAGGTACGTTTGCTGTGGGGTTTAAAGATAAAGGAGTTAAGAGCTGGGAAGTGCCTCCTTGGTCAACATATAAGTCAGACCAGACTGGCATCTCACATTCCTTTTGTCTTTTTCATAATCAGAGAGGAAGTGGAGGAAGAGAATGAGGAGCTTGAACAAAAATTCTGCCCGCTCTAAATGCACCCAGTCCTCGTTCTCTTTCAAACCCAGAACTCTCCTTGCATCATTCATTTGTAATTAAGCACGGCTTTGTGAGGTCTCAGAAAGCCTCCTACTGCTTTTCACTACGTTACTTTCCGTGTCTGCCTTTGGTACCGTCTGTGTTAGCCTACCAGAGGATGCCGAGCCCCTTCAGCATCCAGCACGGTGCCTTGCACACAACAGGTGCGTTCAAGAAGTTCTTGTTGAGGAATTCTTGAAGATGTTCTTAAGAAAGAAGGGAACGTGTAGCAATGCTCTCAGGGCGAGAACAGATACTTCTTTTGAGATACAGATCTGCCACCCGCGCAGAGTGGGCTTCTACGGGCTCCCCAGGTGTAGGGAGGGCTTTGGCTGAGACTGAGAACTTCGTCGCTGGAGAATAATAAAGTGGGCGGGAACCGGCTCTGGCGGGAGGACGAGGCGGAGTCACCGAGAGTTTGAGTGTTTCGGCCCAATCAGAAGGACGCTGGAGGCGGCAGGCGCAGAAAGGGGAGAGAAGCGCGGGGCGGGAGGCCGAGGTCCCGCCCGGAGGCAGCAGCCCGCCTACCTGAGCCACGGCTTCTCCCCCAGGTGCTCCTGCCCCGCCGGCGGCCTACCCCGAGGCTGACGCCCGCGATGGCCTTCGCAAATCTGCGGAAAGTGCTCATCAGTGACAGCCTGGACCCTTGCTGCCGGCAGATCCTGCAGGATGGAGGGCTGCAGGTGGTGGAGAAGCAGAACCTGAGCAAAGAGGAGCTGATGGCCGAGCTGCGGGTAAGGCGGGCGGGAGGGAGACGAGAGCCGCCGAGCTCGGCGGCATCCCCTGCGGAAACGGCGGGGCCAGCGCGCCCCCCGCGCCCCCTGGCCCGGCCCCGGGCAGTCCCGGGCCTCCCGCGTGGGGGCCGGGGGGTGGGGGAGGAAGGGCGGCTCCACCGGGCCGCGGGCTGCACGCGGGATGCCCGCGCCGCCCCCAGCGCCTCGGCGGCAGTGGCCCCGGCAGCGCGGCGCCGCCTCTCAGCCCGCGGGGACGGGGAGCGCAGAGGCTTCGGCGCGGGGAGCCCGGGGACCGCCACCCTCCGACTAGTCCCGGCTCGGCCTGCGGCTCCAGCTTTCCGTGGGGGGCGCCGGCGGAGCCCCAGCCTGGCCCGTGGCAGCGGGAGGGGCTGCAGCGCAGGCCAGGCGACCGGGCCAGGCCCGCAAGCCCCGCGCCCGCCTCTCGTCTGATGCAAGACCGCCGCGCGCTCTCCCCGCCCCTGGGCCTCCGGGGAGCTCTCGGGGGAAGGGGGCGGGCGGGGGCGCCCCGGTCCTAGGACCGCCCCTGCGGCCGCCCCGCCCCCCCCGCCCCCGGGATCCCGGCTCACTTACCTCCCGCTGCCCGCCTCCCCGGGGGCCTCGGCCGCGGTCAGGAATGGCCAGCTGGATGAGCCCGACCCCACAAGCCCCCGGGGAGTCTCTGCGTCGTAGCAAACCTCTCGGGCCAGCTCGTTGCGCTCAAAGTTGGCGCAATCTACTTCGGATCTTTCCCTGCTTGTTTGTAAGGGGCCTGTGGGGCTGGCTGCCTCGTGCAGCCTTCGGACGTTTCTTGCGTGACCTCTTGGCTCTGCTCCTGCACCCAGCACCCCACCTTCCAGCTCCCACGACCCCGCGGCCCCAGCGCACATGCACCTGTTCCATTTTCTCCCTGGAGGGGCCCTTGACTGAAAAACCGCAGAGGCGGCTGCAGTCGCTTTAGCTGTGCTGGAACCACACGGTGCTGGAAACCCACTGCGCTCCCTTGTCTGCCCTGGCACCTGCCGCTGTGTTTCTCCACGAGGCTGCCCTCCTCCCACCCCACCGCACCCGCGCCGGTGCTGTATCTGGTGACTTAGAGAGTAACCCTGTACTGTCCTGTACTTGGAGAAGCGGCTGACCCGGCCCTGCCTTCAAGAGGCTTGTGGACCAGTCAGGGGGCCTGGCCAGCGCTCCAGGGTTGACCAGATGACACAGTACAGACAAAGCCCCAAGTGAGACCCCCAGCAGCCTAGCCTCCCCCTTCACCTCCCCTGCAAAAGTGGAACAAGACGGGTGCTTAGCCTGAATGGGGTGGGGGACAGGGGCTTGGGATCTGATCCTGGAACACGGTAGGACTGGATGGGAGACAGGCACCTCACACTTGTCACCTCCTCTTTTGTATGGGTGCTATCAGTGGCCTTGGCTCAGGGCAATGGCCAGAAGGCAGTGCAGTGGCTTCTAGACCAGCTTCTGACCCTCCCTCCGCCAGAGCAACAGGGTGGGATGAGTGGCCTCACTTAGGGCTTTGCAGCTTTCTTGTGGAAATTAGAAATCCTAATTTCTAGGATTTTGAGAGAGGGACGGTGGGGGGGATGTTAAAGGCAGAATTGAGAGGAACTGGAGGCCTCTCCTCTAGTGGAGGGGTTCCGAGAAGTTGGGAAGTTGGCTGGGTGGATTGCTGGGATCTGGAGCAGCAATTTGGAGGATATATTAAAGGCACTGAAATCTCCTGGCAGGCGAGGAGGGGTGTTTGTTGGCTACTGGCTGGCGGCCTCGTTGGGCAGTTTGGGAACCCCCAGCCTTCCTGTCTGTCTTTGTAAAACGTTCACGTCAGAATACCAGTTGCTCAACCTGGAGAGGCCTCGTGTCCACACTATGTCTTCTTATTCTGGGTGGGGAGGTGTCTGAGTTGGTGGCCCCTGCCCTCTCCCATTAAATCTTTCATATTGACAGAAGTTGGAGCTCGTTGCCTGCCCAGGCCCGGCCTCTCTTCCCGCTCCTTGGTATTCTGGGCAGGCACAGTTTGCTCTCACTGACTCCATGGTCGGGAAGTACAATTACCCCTGAGAATGGTGCTTTTCAGACTCCACGCAGGTCACAGTACAGTATTGGGGAGCGAAGTAGGTTTAATGGGTCATGATTAGCATTTTAAAAACCAGAATAAGAAATATCAGGAAGCAAAGCAGATAGGCAATCAGTAGTGTGTCGGGAAATTTGTTTCAATTATATGGGCAGTTGTGCTGTCTGTGTAGTTTGTGAGTATAAAATCACAACCTAAACGTATGTTTCGTTCTTTCTTAAAAAAAAAAAAAAAGATTTTATTTCTTTATTCATGAGAGACACAGGGAGAGGCAGAGACATAGGCAGAGGGAGAAGACATAGGCAGAACTCCATCCGAGGATCCTGTGATCATGACCTGAGTGAAAGGCAGACACTCCACCACTGAGTCACCCAGGTGTCCCCATATATTTCTTACCATAAGTCTTATTCAAAAAAGTTTAGAAAACCCTGGCTTAGAAGAGTAAAGCATCGTGTTCAGAACTCACAAACTCTTAGACCGGGGACTCCTCTTCCGTCAGCCGATCTGACATCTTACATAAACCTAATACGCAGGAACCTTTAAATCTTACCATGTATCCGTGGTTTTTAAACTTTGACCACGACCCACGAGAAGAAATTCATTATACAACATAACTCGGTATATACATACATATGTGTACAATACACACAGTAAAGTTTCATGAAATAATACCCTTGCTATATGTGATACATACATTTTTCTTTGTTTTATTGAATAGCAAAAAAATAGCCAATAAGCCACATGCTAATAATGCACTTAACTTACTGAGCACGTTTGTTATTTTTGGCTCAGAATTTTAAAAAGGATAAAGAATGGGAAACTTGTCCATGCAAGAGTCCATCTTTTGAAAGTAAGTTCCGGTGCACCTGGGTGGCTCATTCAGTTGAGGGTCTGACTCTTGATTTTGGCTCAGGTCCTGATCTCAGGGTTCTGGGACTGAGGGCCCAGTCAGCCTCTGTGCTCAGCAGGGAGTCAGCTTGAGGATTCTCTCTCCCTATGCCTTTCCTCCCACTTGAGTGCACTCTCTCTCTCTCTCTCTCTCTCTCTCTTTCTCTCTCTCTCTCTCAAAAATAAATAAATAAACATTTGAAAAAAAGTTAGCAAGTTCTCGGCCTTTTGCACTAGGATTTAATTTGCAAAAGTTAAATAGACATTTCCTAAATCAGGTTCTCGCATATTGTGCCAACCGACACCTCCCTGCATTCTCTAGCTGAGCAGCAATGACCTGGAGAATTGGACTTTCCTTATGATTTATGTCAGAGGCACCAGCCATGCTAGAATTACCCTCAAGGCCAAGCCTGTCCTCCTTGGGAAAGGAGGCATGTTTGAACTTGAGAAACGTGAATGGCTTTCCACTGCTGAGTTAGCATAGTTTGCTTAGAACAGCCATAAATCCAGCAGAACCGTTGCCTTTTTCCAGCTGTAAGGCAGCTGCAGAGAGCAGTAGACAGCAGAATGGGGGCAGTTTTGAGATTTGCCAAAATGGACTGCAGAGCCCTGGAGAAAAGAAAGTTGTAGTCACAGCACACTGCACCGTGGAAGGGGGAGGATTTGCAAAGGCCTCCAGTTTGCGTAACAGAGTAGAGGAGCAGGCATCTTGGAGTGGAGTCTTGGAGGGATGACCTTTGACCGGAGTAGGGGGTGGTACCCAGGAGTGCAGGGGTCTTGAGGGGTCACAGAGATAGGCCGCCAGTAGACGCGATCAATAGGTGCTGGTTGAATATCTCGATCGGTGATGCAATTGAATGAAGTGGGGGTAGTGGAGGGTGTTAAGCGACCTTGAAGGCTGGTGGGCCCTGGCCATGTAGGTTGTGGGACCAGGGTCTGTTGAAGGGGAGTCTCCAAAGGCAGATGCCCTACCTGGGTCAGGTGAGCTCTGAATGAACATCTGCACTAGTCTGACTGGAGACTCTTCAGACTTCCTGGCTTCAAAGGAAGCTGGTCTGAGGGACACCACCCTTGTGGGAAAAGTGTGGAGAGACCACAGGGTAACAGTCCTGAGGGAGATCCCTCCATGGCGAAGGCTGTGCCTGTGGAAGTCTGGTAGTGCCGTTTCTGTGCTTGTCCTGGGGCCTGCAAGCACGAGGTGGGTGGACTGCGGGAGAGCGTGCAGCCACCCCTGTGGGAGGCAGATTCCTAAGGTTTGGGGAGGGTGCTGGTGGCCTTGGAGAAAGCGCTTGAGGAGGCCAGATTCTTGGGGCCCAGTGGAGGAGGTGATGGCCTCTGAGGAGGGCCAGAGCGCATGTCCGTTGCTCTCTCTATCACTTCTCACTTCCTCCTCACACACTCAAGGCAGCCAAACCTCAGAATCCTAGCTCATGGGGGATGCAGCTTGGATTTGACCCCAGGCCTGCCTGATGGCAGACCCTTTCGGATGCATATGCTGTCTGCTTCTTTTCTCTGCGCACATACATCCGAAGTCGGCCGGCATGCAGGGACTCCCACTCTGGCAGAATGGGTGCAAGGCGGTCTTGAAGACCGGCTGTGGACAAGAGTGTCTTCTGCCCCAGGACTGTGAAGGCCTCATCGTCCGCTCGGCCACCAAGGTGACTGCTGACGTCATCAACGCAGCAGAGAAGCTCCAGGTGGTGGGCAGGGCTGGCACAGGCGTGGACAATGTGGACCTGGAGGCTGCAACCAGGAAGGGCATTCTGGTCATGAAGTAAGTCGCGAAGCCCCCGGGGGTGGGTGTAGAGGCTCACCACGAGTGGGGAGGGGGACACTTGGGTTAGTGAAGACCGGGTCAGAGTAAGAAGGGCTCCCACGAGGATGCCTGGTCCAGGCGGAGTCCAGACAGTCGGGTCTCGCTCACAGCGTCCTGGTTCCTCAGGTTTTTGAGGAGGAGGCTGTCCTTGTGATCTCAAGTCACTGGACAAACCCACCCCACAGACATCTGCGCTGCAGCCTGGTTGGGGAATTAGAAGAATGTTTGTTAGTGAATCCATCTGCATCCCCTGTTCCAGGGATACTCCTCCCCCTCCGCTGCTGTGTCTGGAGCAGGGTTTTCCTAGGCTCTGCTTTGCTTTCTGCCCTGTGCAGATGCACAGCCTTTGCTAGTTGAGCGGCTCTACATCCTTTCCTTTCCTCACTGCCCTCGTCCTTCAGCAGCCAGGGTCGCAGTTTCTCTTTCACACTCCAGGGCCAAGAAGGGAAGGGTGAGGGCTGTTTTTGCAGAAACTCAGAGCAGAGGTTGTGACTGCATGCCAGGGCTGGGCCACACATTCCTGGCTCCCGGCTGGCCCTTAGATGATGTGGCCAGGTCATTGTTGCCCACTTCTTCGTCCTCAAGCCTTCTCCCTTCTCTCAGGAAATTCAGCGTCCCCAAAAATTTCCCCTCCCTTCTCTCCTCTTACAGAGCATGGGTGAACTGATCGGTCATCTGACTGAGGTCAACATCCAACCGAAGAAATGTTAAATGGTAACCCGTCCTACATTCTTCCCCTGGACACAGAGGCAGAGCCCTCAGCCCTGCACCCCTTCCTACATCCTAGTACAGCCTGTTCGCAGGGTTAGGCAGGAAGCTCGGTAGAAAGACAAACTCTGAGAATCCTTTACTCTTGACTTTTTTTGGGGGGATAAGATCTCTTGCCTTTTCCTCCTTGTAACTTTCATTTCCAGAAATGAATAGATCCAAAAAAGGACAAAAAAAGGTAAACATGTGTGTTAATAAACAGTTCAAAAACCAAAAAAAAAAAAAAAAAAGAGTGAGAGAGCCTTTGAAAAAAGAAAAATAGATTCATGGATTTCAGCTGTATTCTCCTTTCTGTGAAATGGGCAGAGTCAGCATGGCCCTCGTCAACATGGCCCTGTGCATTAAGGTGTGAGGAAGCGTTCTCACTTTGGAACTTGTTGAGAAATAGGAGAAGTCAAACAGGTGAAGATAAAAATCCTAGCTTTGTCACTGATAGAGGCTGGGCTGGGCAACTAGGTGAAGGTGTGTAGGCAGTGGGCTGACGTGATGTGACGGGCTGGCTCACGCATCTTCTGCACAGCCTCAGTAAGATCAATGGCATAGAGTAGCGGGAATCTGTGGTTTCGGTGGGCAGGTAGATCCTGAAACAAGAGGGAAGAGAAATGCTGAGCCACCCACATATCTCCCCATCGAATGAGACACTTCTCTGCCTTGGGAGAAGGGAGTGTGGGTAGGAGGCCAAGTGTGTTGCTCTACCTGAAGTCCCTCCATGTGAAACATGCAGCCAGGGCAAGGGGGTTTCCCTCCCCTGGGTTTAGGGCAGGTGTCCATCGGAGAGGCCAGGTTGGAGGCCTGCGGGTTGGGGGTTGGACTTAAGAGCAGGTGAGCAGAGGGGGCAGGAGCCTGAGCACACTTCACTCACGGCCTTCTCTTGGGACAGGAGTGGGAAGATGGGCTCTGGACGCACTGACATCCCCTCTCCTCTTCCATCTTTAGCACCCCCAATGGGAACAGCCTGAGTGCTGCAGAGCTCACCTGCGGGATGATCATGTGCCTGGCCAGGTAAGTCCATCTTCTCAGCAGAGGCAGCCTCTTCTGTGTCCATGATTACGACTCCCCAAATAACGTGCCCTGAAGAAGGGTAGAAACGCTTCAGCCTGACACTGTGCAGACAGCCGAGAATTTTCGAGGCCACCCGTCTTTATGGGACATTCAATACAGTGGTCCTGGCACACAAAGGTCAGACAGCTTCTCACAAATGAGTGGAGGGGGGGGGCGTTCGGCATGGCTGCTCCTTACCTGGGAGCAGGCTCACCGAGAAAATGATTATGTGCCATCTTCCTCTCCTCCTTGGTCATTTCCTGTGTCCATGCCATCCTCCGGCTTCTTGCACCTCCAAGCCTCACAAATATGGTTTCTGCTCCCTGGAATATCCTTCTCCATCATCATTTCTTTTCCGAGTCGTTCTAGTACTTTATTACACTCGTTATTAAAAATACAACTTCACACAGGTTATAAAACAGAGGCAACACGCAACATTTTTATTTAGTTCAGAACATTATTGAGTGAATTAATGCCAAAGTGTAGCAACCTCCATGCCTCAGAGACTTCTCATACCCCAGAGGTCCCAGACTTTTCTGCACATTGATAACATCTTGGATCTTAAAACACTCCTAATGCCTGACTTGCACCCCAGAAATTCTGATTTCATTGGTATGGGATGAAATTTGGCATAGGGATTTTTTAACTAATTTTTTATTTTAGGAGTTTTAGATATAAAGAAAAGTCGTAAAGATAGAAGGTCCCACATATGTCATACCCAGTCTTCCGTATTATTCACATCATACGTTAGTATGGTGCATTGGTCACAATCAATGAACCAATGTTGAATTATCAATACATAACTTTCAACTGAAGTCTTCCCCATCATCTTTATCCAGATAACTCTTGTTCTTCAAGATTAAGCTCGAGTATTAGTTCATCAAGGAAGCGCTCTCTGGATTCCCCCCACTGGGCTGTGTCCCTCACTGACTGTTCTGACCCCGGGCTTACCTCTGTCACTAACCTTTCAGATCTTTATTGTGATAGGATGGAGTAAGAACTGCTCTGGGATCCCTGTGCCAACCTGTGGATTCTTAACACAAGGGGACTCAAGTGGGGAAGTGTCTTGCTCTTCCAGCAGGAACTCTGGGGGTGTGGGGCTCTTGAGTAGAGGGCACAGCCTAAGAACCACCGGCTGTGGCACAGAGTGTACATGAGCCTTACTGTATTGGGTAGAAAATGATGGCATTGAGCCCTGCTGTCGAGTAGGCAATTCAGGCACCTGTGTGGCCAGTGGGGAGGGCGAGGGGCCAGTGGACAGGGCAGGGAGTTCACTAGGTCCCTTCACACAGCCTGGGATGCTTAAACCAGGGGACCCTGGCAGCCAGGGCTCTTTCTCTCTCTACTCAGGCCTGAAGCTTCTGGGGCCAAGAAATTACTGTTTTCCCCTCTGGAGACCTGTTCTCCCTCCTGCTGGGGCAGGGTCTGGAGGAGCTGACCTTTGTTCTGATGCTCCCCAAGATTTCTACCTGAGCTCTTAAGTCTTCACTGCTACTCACTGGCCAGTGAAGAGAGGAGAGGAGACTGGAGAAAGCAAAGAGCATGGGCAGCGTGCACAGCAGAAGGGACCCAGCCAGGACGGGGTCCGGGAGCTGGCTGTCTGGATCTCCCACAACATCTGGGCTGGACGTGTTTCTCCCAGAGAAGCCCGATGCCCTGGTTTCACTTGTGCTATTAAATTCAGTGCTGGTTTTGGTTTTGGTTTTGAGTTAGGGACTGATCTGTCAGCTTTCTATCTATTTAATTCTCTCATTGGTTTTCTGGAGGTGGAAGGGAAGGCTTGGGAGCCAGAAATCATTTTCTCCTATTGCGGGACCAGCTTTGTTTAAGAGAGTAGATAAAGTGGAATGATTTCAAGACAGCGGCCCATTTCCAACCTCTCACCCAATGACCTCACTCATCAAAGATGCATCAAAACTAACAAACAAGCACCCTATTGAGGAGGAATGGAGTCTCCCACACCTTCTGGTGTGTCTGCTCAGACTGCTTTTCCAGCAGGGCAGCAACAGCAGAGTGGGAGTTCTGGACAGAAGGTTGAGAGCATTGAGCAATGTGGGTGGAGAGGGGGCCTGCATGGGCCTCACAGTGGGGGACTTTGAACTCACAGCAGGGGCTCCTGAGGTCTAGGAACAGAACAATGACACAGAAAGAAAGAGGAGAATGCAACCTGCTTTGAAGTCATCTCTCCCACCTTACCTTCTCTTTCTCTAAGTCAGGATGGCTACCATTCAGTTCTTGGGATGCCCCTCCCCTACACCATGGTCCTCCCCAAACTGGCCCGGTGGGGACCCCAAAGTGCCTGGAGAGGATCCCTGAGCGGCCTGCTATCCCGTGCCCCACAGTGCCACATGCAGCTCTCTTAGATGGCACCGTGGGGCCAGGAGGGCCAAGAGCAGGACGTGAGCCAGACCTGAGAGGAGCCGGGTGGGCTCTGTCTCACTTGGTCAGGGGCAGGTGAGCGGGCTAGCCTTGCTGAGAAGGGGGCACTTCCTCAAGGCAAGTCATTGTCCTTGCGACATTCCTGAAACGAGGACCCTCTACTGAGGATGATGGACCAGAGCAGCCTACCATCCGGTGACGGAGCTTCTTCCCCAGGAGGCTTGTTACTGAGGCTTTGGGAGTTTGCCCACGAGATCCCAGGAGCACAGATCCCCCGTCAGCTGGACTCGCAGATGGAAGCATGTCCTGGCGATGTGTAGACATGAGAGAATGCTTTTTTATAAGAAATCCGCGATGGAGCTACAGGGACATTATGTTGGAGTCTCTCCCTCTTACACGCGCGCGCGCACACACACACACACACACACACCCCACTCTGAGTTTTGTGGCCTGCAGGAAAGACCGCATTTAAATACCGAGGAGGCTCACTGCTGGGAATGTTCTTTGAGTCCATTCAACTACTTCCGATGGGGTGATGTCCTGCAAGATGTTGAGTCCCCAGTTGTCTCCACGCAGTTGTTGTGAGCGTTACATGCGCTAAAGCATCTCCAAGCATGTCTCATGGAGTGTCTAAAGTAGAGCATGGACTCCTTAAACATTTTAAACATTGTTTCCTGTCTCCCGGATTCTCTTCCAGAGAAGCCTGGGTGACCACATCCCACGTGACGTAATCTTGTCCTCTCACCTCTGACTCTGCCCTAACTGCCTCTGTCCCTTCCAGAAACACGTGGAGACTCAGACCCCCCCCGCCGTGTTAACCAATCAGAGGAGAGAGGCTGGGCTGGGGGTGGTTTGGAGAAGGGGTGGTATGGACTATAGCATCCCCTCCCCCCATTCCAGTGCAGCCTGAGACTGCTGGGGTTTCAGGAACTCTCGAGGAAGGGAAATACCCAGCTGTCTGCTGATACGGTGGACAGTGCAGGTTGCGGGCTTGGATGAAAGAGGAAAATGAAAATCCGTGAACTTCTGGAGCACTGGATGTTCTCAGAGCCCCTCAACACCCCCATTTTGTTATCCCTGTGAACCGTGGAGGACTGGTGCTTGCTTTCTACATGCTTGTCACTCAGCAGTTGACTGACTCTCAGACTCCCAGCTGGGAACAGAAATCCCGGGGCTCCCACATCAGGTGTGCCTGACAGGTTTTCCTCTGCTCTGCTCCGGGTCTCTGTACCCGAGCTCTAGACCAGCCTGAGCCTGGTTCGCCCTGGGAATGACTGACTGACAGAGAGGGTGGCTGTGCAGACCTCACATCACCTCCCATGTCGGCCCACTGAACCTGTCTGTCCTTGCAGGCACATCCCCCAGGCGACAGCTTCCATGAAGGACGGCAAGTGGGAAAGGAAGAAGGTGAGCGGCCAGTCCTGCCTCGTCCCGCCCAGCTCGGCGCCCGAGGCCTCACTCCCGGGGCTTACTCTGGCCGCGTTGCCTCTTGCTTGTTTGGTTGCAGTTCATGGGAACAGAGCTAAATGGGAAGATCCTGGGAATTCTTGGCCTGGGCAGAATTGGGAGAGAGGTGGCCACTCGAATGCAGTCCTTTGGGATGAAGGTAAGAGGTCGGTGAGGCCCTTTGGTGTGGGGCTCCCTGTAGCAGTTTTGAGAGAGGCAGGTTTGCTTAAGAAAAGGTAAAGGCTTTTTCCTAGGAGGGGCTGACCCTCCTTCAGAGCCTCTACCGAAGTAGGCGGTGTAGCCGGGGAGGGCAGGGATGTTGGCCTGACCTCAGAGTCCGGGCATCCTTGGTGGAGGTCCCTCCGCTCTTGAGTCCCAGCGGAACAGAGGGGCTCGTATCCTGTGCTGCTTCGCCTCTGCTGCCGCAAGGGCTCTTTGTTTTGCTGTGTCTGTTGCCTGTGATAATTCCGAAAAACAGGAGCACATCTGTAGCCTTATAGCAGGGCCGTTATCCATCCACCTTCTGGCTCCACTCCACAGTCAG
This sequence comes from Canis lupus familiaris, assembly GCF_011100685.1. Lineage (NCBI taxonomy): Eukaryota > Metazoa > Chordata > Mammalia > Carnivora > Canidae > Canis > Canis lupus. The sequence continues at coordinate 58,034,945 of NC_049238.1, forward strand.
AAGACACGGCAAGATGATTGTGCAAATGCCGTGACACGATGTTAATCCCGTGGTGGCTGGAGCACCTCACGCATTTCTCAGCAATTCTCCCTGACCCCTGTTTCCCTCCAGGACCCTGCTTTACCCTATTCTGGGAACTCAGTGGTTCTTCTGGTCAAGGGAAGGCTGTCATCGAGAGCAGTGCCACACCCTGAGGCCAAGCCAGGAGACCTTGCAGAGCGGTGGCCCCAGAGCCATGGGAGGGGACCTGTAGGGGCGGGTGACAGGGTGGCTAGGTGTGCTAGCAGACATCTCCTTGTTCACTCCTCGTGCCCTCTCTGCCGTGGGGGGATGATATATTCAAACTGCCGCCAGGAAGGCTTTCGTTAAACATAAAAAAAAAAAAAAAAAACAGTTTTGACAATCAGATCATTTCTAGAAAACTTTACATGGAGCTGCTCTGGCATTTCCCTTCTCTTTCCTTCTTCCTCCCGTTTTCTTTGTCCCCCCAGCTTCATAGAGTTAAAGGGAACCCTACGGGTTAACCCTTAATTTTTATATTGATATCAGGAGTTTGTGAATTTTTGCTGAGGCCTCCAGCAATGGAAGGTAAACAGGAGGGCATCCCATTACACCACGCGGAACATCTTCCTCTCCCTCCTGTCCTTATTCCCCACACACTTATTTACATCAGCCAGACATCTTCCTAAGCCTCCGCACGTTTCTCTAGATCCCGGAGAGGGGCCTGTGGCCCAGCAGGATCCACTGATCATGAGAACAAACCAAAGCCAGTCCCTCCTGTGCAGGGCTGGCCAGGTGCCCTGTGCTGCAAGGAGAGCTTTCTCTTCCTCTTCTGTGAGGGATTAAAGTAAAGGCTTAGCTCACCTGGAATTCTGATCCTGTAAAATCAGGGGCCGGGGGTTAAGTAAAACTCGGAGTGCCATACTCAGACAGGTGAGCGCCTCATTGATGACACAGAGACTTGGGGACAGGCTGTTTGGCCCAGCTGCTCCTCTGTTAAGTTCCCTCCCCTTCCCCACAGCGCCACAGCTCACTGGACTCTGCTTGCTCAGGAGCCTTCATTATCAAGGACTTGAGACTTTGGGGGAGTGACTTACCCAGACAAAAAGCCCCACCTCGTTTGCTGAGTGAGGGACGTGATCAGTAAGCTTCTGTGCTCAGCTACTCAGCTGCTGCCAGGCTGCTCCCGAGAGGCTTGGAGGGATATGGATTCTGAGCATCTCAGTGGAAGTGGCTGACACCCCTCAGACATGTGTTTGATCAGAAACGTCTAGAACCTGTTCATGAATGTCATTCTGTGTGTCCAGGCATACCTCACACGACACGCCCGAATTCCCAGCGTGACTTTGAGGGTTTGCGTGCTTTTGTATGTTGCAGCACGTCACTGCTCCCCTCGGGGGTTCTTCTGTCTGGATATCTCTGGCCGGTCCCTGTAGGTTATCCTGCTTCTGGGACATGATCTTTATAAACCGCTGAAACACACCTTGAAACGGTCACCCGCCCCCTGCCCTTGCCAGCAGCCCCGGTCATTTTGCAGTGGCCCAAGTGGCCTTTGTTCACGCTCAGGGCTCACTTTGACTGAGTTTCCTAACTGATACCTAGGCCCAGATGAATTTTGCCTCGGGGCAGACAGATTATGGACCTGCATCATCCAAAGCTCCTCAGTTGGTGTTTGAACAGTTGGGGAAGCAAGATTTTCGAAAGCACAAGGAGGGAAGATTCTAAAACAGGCTGTGAAAGAGTTTATCAGCATCCAGTCAGGAAACCATGCTCAGTGTTCACTAAGCACAAGTTGTTTTAAATTGGCCTTGTTCTCCCTTTAGAAGCCAATATTAAACCGATCGTCATGGACATACTTAGGGGTCTTATACCTGGATGATTTAAAATTGTATTTTAGTCATGTAATAGGTGAAGGGATTTTCACAAAAATTAAAATATAGATCCTCATCTCCTTGTTTACCACCCCAATCCTGGTCTGCTCCCAGTCACCTGTGAGGTAACATCAGTTTGCTGTGTATCATCTCGGACTTTTTTCTGTGCATTTATGTGGAACACATAGAGTTCTTTCTCATTGTGTGTGTGTGTGTGTGGGGGGGAGTCTATGCCTATAGAAAATACAATACTGTACATGGTGGTAAAACGTAGATCTTGGAATAAATAAATTTACCCTATTTGTAAACTCTTCCATGGGGTTCTGTTGTGTGGACGAATTGCTTTTATTTGGCTTCTTCCTCAAGGACAGATGTGTAGATTGTTTGGAAATGTGGACTTAGTGAGACATTGGTGAGATCTTCCCTGACACCCTTGGGGTTAAGATGAAGACTGTAATCTTGGTGCGAAAGCTTACTAACGGGTTGAAGGATAGCTCCGTCTCAGTCTGAAGGGAGATGGTACAGGATGATGCAGGGCTATGCCTTACCCATCCTTCTCATCAGCAGTCTGGGTGATAGGAAGCAGGGGGAGGTGATTAATTCTTAAGACTGTGGAATCATATCTTAAATGATGTGAGAAGGCTAGCAAGGTTGGGCATCCTAATAAGAAGTTGGGCTAAGATACCTACCAGGACCCTCTATATGGGCCCCCAAAGCAACCAAACACATTTGGATGTAGAGGTGTTGTTAAAACCCTTTTCTAGGGGAGGGGACCTTGGGTTGACAGAAACGCAGTGTGGTTCACAGTGGCATGGCTAATAGAAAAGGTAATGTGACTTTTGGTAGCATTAAAAGAAGTATGACTTCCAGCACAGGGACGGTGACATTCCTTATGGTCTGTACTTCCTAAGGAAGGATTGGAGGCACTGGGGTCACAGCCCCGTCATGACTTGGGAGGCCATTGACTAGCTCTTCTATAGAAGAGTCATGCTCCCCAAGGAGTGGATCTCAGGAGGACCAGTAGGTACAAGCCATGGGGGACAGAGCTCTAGCCAGAGCTGGCCCCAAATGGAATGAGAGAGTTAGTCTCCCAGTACTGCAGATACTCAACATGAGACTGGCTAAGCACCTGGCCAGTATGTGAGGACGAGGTGTGAGCATGGGCAGAGAGGTAGAAGCAGATGGCCTTTAAAGCTGTCATAGCTCTGAGCACCCATTGCCCATGGGCTACGAGTTTCTTTATCTGCGGAATGGTCTTTAGCAGGGAGAGTTTTGTGTGATCATAGGAAATAGAGTAAAATTATTAAGGACTGTGGTTTGTTACAGTAACTCGTGGGCACACTGTAATTAAGACAGAGTGGGACCAGAAGGCATAGGGCACCCTGAGTAGTTCTGGTTGGGTGGCTCGGGCAGTGCTGCAAAGCACGTGAAGATATTTTGATCACCCCTTCCTTCCCTGGTCCTGGGATGTCCCCTGGGCTAAAATCTGTCCCCTAGGCTGTTAGTCACTAATTAGGCTGGGTAACTAACATCCAACCCTTCCAGAACATCGTGATTTAAGAGTTGACCCCTTTGTGTCACAGGAGCAATCAACAGAGTCCCTCTTGTGCTCAGACGTTGGGTAGGGACTGCCCCCTTTCCTTTCCCGTCCCTTCTTTGTCACTATCTGCTCCCTCAGGGAAGCGGGGATCCTAGACCTTAGCTCTGCTAGGGAGCTCAGCCACCTGGCTTCCCACAGCACCTGGCGGGGGCGCTGTGTGTTGGGGAGAGAAAGCCCACCTAGGCCCCCATCCCAACCAGACAGGCCTGGAGAGGAATCTTCACGTGCCACCTGAGCTACCTGACTTGCTCTGAGCCACATGGCACAGATGTGGGTGTCAGAATCATTCTGGCCATCTGCAGCCTGCTGGTTGTCGGAGTCATCTGAGTCTGATGCTCCATGGTGTTCTTTCTGCCTGGAGCTTTTTCTCAACCCATTTGCTGAACATGTTATGTTGTACACTCTGGAGACACAACTCATTCATGCCAGCATGCCCGCTAGAGTGTTAGCAGGCCAAGCCAGCCAGCAACTGAGCCTTGCACTCTTACCAAGGTTTGCTGTGAGGAACAGGCCAGGATCTCCTAACGGTTTCTTGGTGGCCCGTGTTGTGATGAATCTGAAGTTATCCCAGAGGGATGGACATTGAACCTGAGGCACCAGATGTCACCAATTCTCTCAGGCCCAGCTAATGTTTACTGAGGTCTACTGTGTCAGAGACTGTGCTTGCAGTGACCCCTGCAGGGTCAATATTCTTATTCCAGGTTTACAGACAAGGAAACTGAGGCCCAGGAAGGTTATATGGTATGTTTGAGATAATAGGACTGGTAAATGGTGGAGTCCAGCTTGAGCTCCAGGTCTCCTGACTTCCGATCTAGTACGCTTTGTCTTGCATCCCCACCACTGTCTTCATGCCTGATCCAGGTGAGTTAGACGGTCTCTGCTCTGTCACTGTGCTCGACCTTCCTCGGGATGAAATCTCCTCAGGATGCTCCTAGCTCAGTCTGGTAACTGGAATTCCTACTGCGCCAGAGTACTGATTTTTTTACATTCTTCCCAGAGCCCCAAGTTCTGGGAAGGTACCTTAGGGACATGGGGATGGGACCCTAGAGAGAGAGAGTAAGTGGTAGGGCTCTGGGCCTTCACCTCTGCAGCTCTGATCGTTTTTTATAGTGGGTTTCTGAGTAAGATGTCATTGTGTGAAGGGAAGAGAGTTCTCATCTTCAGCCCGAAGAATTAGCTGTGAGGCAGTAGGAGGATGTGATGATTAGGCTCCTTTCCTGGAACCCCTTCACCGTGAAAGCCTCCTTGCTCTCAGGCATCCACTGTTAAGCCAGAGGCCCAGGGGAGGTGTAGTCATCCTCACAAGGCTGTCTTTTATGACACCAGCTAGGACGTGGCTCTGTAGCGCCACTTGAAAAGCTGGGGTTCCCCTGCTCCCCAGCGTTAGGAGCCTGTCCTGAGGCTGGGATTCAGGTGGAGAACCCCTTGGTGGCTCTCCCTCAGGCTCCTCCGTAGGGTAGTCTTCAGAGGGTACATACCTGGAAGTGCTGCAACGTGTGAGTATCGGGACATCTGACCCGTTCCAGGGTGCGTTAGGACCCTACTCAGACATTGTTCCCCTGGGCCCAACCATATACTCTTTCGACTCCCTGCAATGTGGTCTCTTGGTGTAGGAATCCCAGCTCCTAGCCGTGTTCAGCTGCCATCTGCCCTGGGTCTCCCGAGTGAAAACTGAAAACCGTTTTCTCAGCCGAATTCTACCCTGCAGTTGTCTGCAGCCGAACAAGAGAAAGACAGCTGAGTCAGACCCTGCTGACCGCTGTGGAGGATGCGGGTCCCCTCCTTCCCCGTCTGCTCCCCACCAGCTGCAGGCACCCAGCACAGGGTGCAGGCCCCCAGCACTAGGCCCGGCTCCGCCCACGGGACCCTTCCTCCCAGCGCTCCGTGCTGCTTCTGGACTCCCGAGAGCCCCAAGCCCCAGAGTGGCGGGAGCTCGCCTCCATCGGGGTCAGCTCTGTGACCTCTGCTGGCGGTCCCCGTCCTCCCCCGCTCACGTGAACGAAGTACATCTGGATTATAGATGAACAGGGCCCTTGTTCCAGGCAGCCCTGAGCTGGCAGACAAAGAGCACTTGTAAGGGATCCTCTCTCCTCCCCTGGACGCTGCTTGTTCCCCCGGAAACGAGTAGGTTACAGCTGAGGGGGGAATGACCACTGGGGCTGGGGGTTGTGAGCTTTCAATCCTACAGCCTCTCCCCCAAAATCTCCCCCTTGGCTTTGCTTCCTCCACAGGCTGTTGATGAAAACTGTGATCTGAAACTTGTTCCTCATTCACGACCATGTCAGTCTCTTCTCTGCAAGGGCGGAATTGGTTACACAGGAATCCTCTTTGCCAGTATTTTCGAGATGACTTTTCTGTTTCCCACAAGGAAATTCATGATGAGCAGGGGAAGCATTACAAAGCACAGGAAAGCATAAAGGAGAACAAAAATGAGTTCCACCACACAGACATGATGACGGTTTCCAGTATTAGGCCTTCTGTTCTGCTTGTTACCTTTTGTTCAGTGCCAGGCCGCCTCTGAACATTCTGGGGTTCGCCCCTAACATTTCAGGGTTAAGAGAACTGTCTTTTCAAGGAATATTGAATGACTGAGTGTTGGAGCAGGCGATGACTTTGAAATCATCCACCCAGCTCCTTCACTTCGTACTGAGGACCCAGGTCCAGGTCTCCTGGGTCAGCGTCCGTCCCTTGGCTCCTGCAGCTGCGTCCTGCCTTCTTGAGGACACGGATGCCTTTGAGATTGTTAAGGCTCCTACGCCTCTTTCCCCCAGTGGGTGCTGCGGCCCCGGCCAAGCCGAAGGAGGGAGCCGCGGCAGGCCTCCCCGGTGACCAGACAGAAAGTGGATTATGTCTCTGCTGTGTCAAGAGGTGGCTGCGTCCTGGTGGTTGTGGATTCTTCGAATCCCAGCTGCTGGTGCTGGCTTGATCACCTTTAGAGGCTTGCCCTTGCTGAGGACATGTGTGACTGGTGCCCGACACTGTTCTGATACAGGACATGTTTCCATCGACTCTACCCGGTTGCTCAGGTGGGGCTGTGAGCCCCCTGACCTCACCCCACCTAGAAGGGTGGGCACCAGGGGTGCAGGCTTCCAAATCCAGACATTCTTCTTATCCACACTCGACCATCTGCCAACCATGCGACCTTGGTTGAATCATTTCACCTCTCTGCCTTAGTTTCCTCGTTGGTAAATCGGGGCAGGCAGGAATCTGCCCAGAGGAAGGTTCTTTCTGGGACCTGTGCCTTCTATGGTGCCTTGGTGCCTCCTTTTTTCTCCTCCTGATCCTTGCTCCCTATTCCCTGTCACTCCTGCCCTGTTGAAAGGATCCGTCCTGAGCATTGAGGCCTCTGTGTGGTGAGTCACCCAGTTATGCCTTCCGAGACTAGATGCATTTGGAGCCTTCTGAAAGGGCACTTCAGGATGGGACCAAACCTTGCCCGCTGGCGGGTCAGCACTCCTCCCCAGCGACCGGTCTTGGTCTCCTTGCCTGCCCTGCTCTGCACCGCTGCCCCAACCTACTTCTTTCTCAGTCTGTGCAAGAGTCAGGGCCCCTGCCTGTTCTCTGGCCCTGAGGGTCCTCGGCTGTGGCCAACCTGTCCTCTCTCGCCTGGTTATACCCTGCTAGTGTAGTGTGTCTCTGCTCCCCACGTGGCTGTCCTGCCTCTCCTGGGTTCCCTGTTTGCTAAAGGTTCTGAGCTCCCCCTTATCCAACCTCACACACGCACATGTGCACACACGCACACACACGCTGTTCTTGCATCTGTTCATGGTTAAGAGCTCGGAGGTAAACAAACTCCCTTCACACTCTGGGCCAGCCCCTCCTAAATAGAGAGCCCCACTTTGTTCAGCTCTAAAGTAGAATAGTATCAACCCTTGTTGTATTACCGTATTTGGACAGACTTAGCAGTAGTACTTGGTAAATGCCCGATAAATGGCCTCCATCATAATGATACCAGTACTAGTAAGGAACAGTGACATTTGCTCGTCTCTCTCTCGTTTCTGACCAGACCGTAGGGTACGACCCCATCATTGCGCCAGAGGTCTCGGCCTCCTTTGGTGTCCAGCAGCTGCCCCTGGAGGAGATCTGGCCTCTCTGTGACTTTATCACTGTGCACACACCTCTGCTGCCCTCCACCACAGGTATGTGCGTCCCTGCCTGTGGGTCGGCCACGGAAGCCACAGACCAGAGAAGGGTGGGCCCTCAGCCTGGGCCTCCGCAGGCATGTGGACTAGGGCCCTCGAGCATGGAGTGATGCTCTGCTAGCTGATCCTGCATCCCACGGAGGAGGGATGAGCTAGCTGGAAATGCATGGCTCGACACGTACCACCCGTGACCCCATGGTGTTTGCTGGGGCCGCTGCTGGCCTTTCCGGTTCCGGGACTTACTCAAAACACTAGGATCTCCGGGACTCTAGGATGTTTCTAGACTGAGTTCGGTCTAAATCCACAACAGGGCCTTTGCCCCCGAGCCTGTGAGAAGGGAGAGGTGAGACCAGAGAGGCTGTCGGCGTGTGGGGAAGGAGCTGGTACGAGGCAGGGAGGGCTGCTGGCACTGGTGCTGGGGTCCCGGGCAGCGGTGCCGCAGGAAAGCCCTTCCCTCCTTGCAGGCCTGCTGAACGACAGCACCTTTGCCCAGTGCAAGAAGGGGGTGCGCGTGGTGAACTGCGCTCGGGGAGGGATCGTGGACGAGGGGGCCCTGCTCCGGGCCCTGCGCTCTGGCCAGTGTGCTGGTGCCGCGCTGGACGTGTTTACAGAGGTGAGTGCCTGGTGGAGGAGAGGAGCGGTGACAAGGGGCCCAGGGCCGAGAAAGCCCAGTGTGCACGAAGAAGGTCTTTGCCTTAAGGAGGCCTCCACGGCACTCAGGAGGAATTATGTTGCCGAGAATAACGCCTTTGTGGTTTGGGGAGCCCTCCGGAGTGCAGTGCACAGGCCGCCGGGTGGTCTTTGCAAAACTCAGATTTTAAATAGGACCCAGTTCCTGGTCCCGGGCTCCCTGCGCTGCTGTCCTGTTGATGACTGCAGGGAGGACCGCGCGGCACATCCGTTCTGAGGCTGAGGGTTTGCGGCAGAGAGAGAGCATTTGGGGCCGGGTTTAAGGTCTCTTAATTATTGACCGAGGTCTCTGATGAAATGAATCCCGTTGCCAAAAAGACATTCTGCCCAGTGTCTGTTGGCTTTCCTTTCCTTCGTGTCTTCTGGGGAGGGAGGACAGCCTGAGGCGAATGGCCAGAAGGGGTCCCCTGTGCCCTGGGGGCTGCTCTCCCCCAGTCTCTCTGTCGGAGCCAGAGACCCCGTCGTTGCTCGCCCGAGCCACCCCCCCACCTTACACCAGAGGAATGACGGACAGTGCATTTCCAGGTGGACTCCAGCATCACAGATCCAGGGCAAAGAGCAGGGATTTTGGCTTAGGCACTGGAGGGTTGCTGGATATCTGCGGTGGGGCCCTGGCTCGTCCCCGGCCCTCTCTGAGCACTGTGTTGCCCTCACTGTGTATTCCCTGTCCTGAGCACGCAGGGTTTATACTCCTGGTCATCTTTCACAACTAGATGGTAAGCTTCTGGAAGGCAGACGTGCGCCTGGCCCTCTTTGTACTGACGTTCCCGATCAGCACCTTCCCCTGCCTGTCTCTGGCCTTCTCGTGGCACATGCTACCAAGTGCACAGCACTCCCAGGCCCAGGTGGCCAGACAAGAGGCCTGAGTGACATTCCCAGGGGCAATACATTGTGCTCAGTGAGCAGAGGGGGTGGGCAGAGGTGCCCAGGTGGACCACCTGTCGTGGTGAGAGCCAGGATGGGACAGCTGTGCAGAGGGCCTGGAAGTGCTGCAAGGATTCAGGAGCGAGGGGGAGCTCGAGGCAAAAACCAGTAACAAACAGTAGCTTCACTGGCTGAGCACCTCCTGTATTACTGGGGTGCAGTCTGCACGACAGTGTTTGGTTCTGGGTAGTATTCACCCATTTTATAGATGGAGAAACCGAGGCTCAGAGAGGTGGAGATTTCTCCAAAGGCACATAGGTCTAAGCGGGGGAGCCGAGATGTGCATCCCGTCCTTAGCCCTGTCCACTCTGCTGTAGAGAGGTGTTGACGAGGAACCCGGCTGTTGAAACCAGAGACAGAAGGCGTAGAACCTTCTAGCAGAACCAGAGTAGAAGGCATCCTCGGCCCCACGCCTCTCCTCCAGCCTCCCTGGGCAGGCGACCGAGAGGTGTCTCTCTCTCGGCAGGAGCCGCCACGGGACCGAGCCTTGGTGGAGCATGAGCGCGTCATCAGCTGCCCCCACCTGGGCGCCAGCACCAAGGAGGCCCAGAGCCGCTGCGGGGAAGAGATCGCCATCCAGTTTGTGGACATGGTGAAGGGGAAATCTCTGGCAGGCGTCGTAAGTATGGCCAAGTGGGCCTGGGGCCGGGAGGTCGGAGGGAGGAGCCGAGGCCCGGGAGGGCGGGTGGTGTCCGGTTTGGGGCATGGTGACAGCTCTGGCGGGCAGTGGTGTGTTGACCAGATTCGGCCCTGGGGGTAGAAGATAAGGCCTCCTCTGGAGCCAGGCTTCTGGGTGGGGCGGCGGGAGCCCCCGTCCCGAGCTTTCCTAGTTGCAGCCTGGTTGCAGGGAGGCGGCTCGGCCCTGCCGTATTGTAGCCTTGGTGCAGAGATTGTGGCTCTTCCCAGGGCCCGGGCTCCAGAGAAAGGCTCCTTTGTTTCCACATGCTTTGAGAATGGAGGAGCGTGGCCTGGGCGATGCTGGACGCCGTGGGGATGGCGGGTGGGGGCCGGGGCTGGTCCTTGACCTTCCTGGCTGACCCTCGGCGTGGGGACTTTCATTGCTGAGGACAGAGCAGTAGCAGGAAAGACACAGGGTGCTTTGTTCAGCCTGCCAGGCCTGGCGTGATAGCCAGCTCGCCGGGCCACCCTGCCTGCTACACCCCGAGAGAGGAGGGGAGCCAGCTACTCCCCTGAAGGACCCACAGGACGGCGCTCACCACAACACGTGGCCCGTCCACCTGTGCCTCTCCCTTCTGCATCTCGCGGCTCCTCAGTGTGGGGGACACTTTCTCACTCCCTCTGCACATCTCTCCTCTGAGCAGCTCTCCCCAGGTGCCGTGCTGGGACCGAGGCCATTGCCAGCCAGTCAGGGCTGCACCTGTCCCTCTGCAGCCCTTTGCCGGGCAGGCCTCTGCCCTCACTGTTGCAGCCCTCAGGGGTTACATGGAGTCCGTAGGTGGTGGTGGCGGTCCAGGCCTTTCGTGAAGGGGGCTCCTTACCACCGGCTCCATCAAATGGAACCATAGACTGTTCCCATCTTATACCAGAAGTAAACTCTCTTGGTCAAAGGCCTTCAACTGGGGCAGATTTAAGTCTCCACCCAACGTGACAGGTTGTCCTCCAGTAGGCTTTTAGAAAGAAAGACAGTTGTGTCACATGGGAAGTCCCTCCCTAATTCTTCTCTGCATCTTCCCCAGTTTGGTTGTAACGTTAGACACAGACTCACATTAGGGTCGGGTTGGTGCTCAATGGCGCCTGCCTCTTAGAGCCCTCCTGTTGGTTCTCAGACCTGCCGTGAGCATCCCCAAGTCCACAGGTGCTGCCCGGAGGACACTTGCCTCCAGCGGCTGCAGGCTCAGCCCAGCCCACTGGCCCATGGCCCTTCCTCTCTGCTGCAGCACTGGCCTTCCTTCGTCCCACTCCTGGTCCACGCTGGTCCTTTCTGTATCCTGCTGGAGAGGAGCAGAGGAGCCCTACCACAGGAGCCCCAAGCCAGGCTGCCTGCCTCCTTGGCCATTTCCAACCCAGCAGCCTGTTTGATTTATATCACACCCCAGGTTTCGAATTAAATCCTTCTTAGACTCCTTGGTTCTCTTTACAGTTTGACTCACAAAAAGTGCCCAATGCTTCATTCAGAGCCAGACCATCTTGAACCACAAAATAGAATAGAAATTGTGACCCGGGACAAGCTGGCTTTGTTATCAAGCCCCTGTTGGGACGGTCCCGCTGTTCAGACCCTACCCTAGACTTACAGCTTTAGGAGGAAATGTGGCTTTTGTCTCCTTTAGCTGCCTGGCAGGCCTCCTGGTTGACTCCACATGGGCCAAGCTTTGAAGAGTGATAGGATCATGAAGAGTATGTGAATCCAGGGGATCCCCTGGGTGGCTCAGTGGTTTAGCGCCTGCCTTTGGCCCAGGGCGCGATCCTGGAGCCCCGGGATCGAGTCTCCCGTCGGGCTCCCGGCATGGAGCCTGCTTCTCCCTCTGCCTATGTCTCTGCTTCTCTCTCTCTATGTGTGTCTATTATAAATCAATCATTCAATCAATCAATCTTAAAAAAAAAAAAGAGTATGTGAATCAGTGACACCTGGGTGGCTCAGTGGTTGAGCTCAGCCTTTAGAGCAGGGTGTAATCTGGTCCGGGATTGAGTCCCGCATCAGGCTGCCTGCGAGGAGCCTGTTTCTCCCACTGTCTGTGTCTTTGCCAGTGTCTGTGTCTCTCATGAATGAATAATTAATTAATTAAAAATATGTGAAACAGCTTTGGCAAATTGTGATATTTGGTCAAAGTGATTAATGACCGTGTAACAACTCATTTTCTCTTTTCTAAGCTTTTATTTATTTATTTGACAGAGAGAGAGAACCAGTGCTGAGAAAGTGAGAGGGCGGGAGAGAGAGAGAAGCAGACTCCCGGCTGAGTAGGAAGCTGATGTAGGGCTCAATCCCCAGGACTCCGAGATCATGACCTGAGCAGAAGACAGTCCCTTAACCGCTGAGCCACCCAGGCGCCCCCACTTTGTTTTTTAATTGAGGTGTAAAGTAAAAGGGAAGGTCTTGGAGCGACCTACCCCTCTAGGTCCCAGTGATCCGTGACTCCCCACACATCTTAAGTCAAAGACCACCTTCCTTGTGGTGTCCAGACCCATCATCTCAGGAACAACCGGTCTCCTGTGTAAGGGGTGAGGTGGGCACAGTTTGTGGGGGTAGGGTGTAGAGAAATGCCTTTTTCCCCTTCTGGCAATTTTGTGCTCTTTTCTGGCTCTACAGCTCTCCCAAGCTGAAGGCACAAGTCTTGTGGTGGCTAATGGAAGTGGTCTCCACGCTCCCCCCACCCCAGGCCCCGAAACCAGGACAGCCCTGTGCCTTCTGCTCCCCACTGTGGAGCTGTGCTCAGGAGCCCTGCCCTGCCTCGTGCTGACCTCAGCTCTGCTTCCCCGTTCTGTGCAGGTGAATGCCCAGGCCCTTACCAGTGCCTTCTCTCCACACACCAAGCCTTGGATTGGTCTCGCAGAAGCTCTGGGGACGCTGATGCAAGCCTGGCTGGATCCCCCAAAGGGACCATCCAGGTGGTAACACAGGGTGAGTTGGGGACACTGCAGAGGGAGGGAAGAGGTTGTGTCTGTAGCAGTCCAGACAGCGAGGGGCTGGGAAAGGACTGGACATAGCTCTTGTGACGCCAAGTCCCCTGTTCTGTCTGCATAGGGCTCACTCGCTACCCAATGGGGACAGAGGGGACGTCCAGAAAATACTAAGAAATACGTGTGATTTTCACAAGTCACGATTGTATAGTATTCTTAAGATGCACATGTTTCATGCAAGAGAAACCTCCATGAGAGACAGTTTCATGGGAGAGGCAGTAGGATTGGGGGAGGGAGTCCCAGCTTAAGGGACAGGATCTTGATTCTGGGTTTGACCCTGTCTCTGTGAGATTTCCCTTTGTCTGAACCTGGGTTCTACATGTAAAGTGAGAGTCGGGGCGGGTGTGCCAGATAGGGTGGTGGGACAGGGTGTGCCCCGTGAACGGTAAGGTGGGTCCTGAGGCGAGCTGATGGTCCCCGGCATTGCTCAGCTGGGGGTGGGAGCAAAGAGAGTGGCCTCGTCTCCCTTTGCGACTGCAGGCTCCGGCCACTTTCCCAGTGGGCCCAGCGTAGGCAGATGTAGTTGAGAGACTGCGCAGGGCTCTAGTTCCTACACCCGCAGAGGCTGGTCCTCCTCGTGGCCCGTTGAGCATCTGCTCACGTGGGAAGAGCTTGGGGGTGGTTAGACCTGGGCGCTGCTAGAAATAGGGGAGGTCAGAGCTGCGGGATCCCCAGAGGAAGCAAGGCAGGGAACTGGGTGCCTTCCAGAGGGAAGCGGAACTTGGCCCGCAGGCTGGGGCTTGGGCCCCGGGCAGTGAGGAGTCCCTGACCCAGGATGGGTGTCAGCGCCCTGCCCGCTCCTGTGCTGCTCAACAAACAGCAACCTTATTGTAGGTTCTCTGTCCCCAGGGACGCCCCTGAAGAACGCCGGCAACTGCCTAAGCCCTGCAGTCATTGTCGGCCTCCTAAAGGACACTGCCAGTCAGGCGGATGTGAACTTGGTGAACGCCAAGCTGCTGGTGCAAGAGGCCGGGCTCAGTGTGCGTGGCCCCCGGAACGCTCCTTTCCTGTCCGCCCCGCCCCCCTGTCCCTCCCTTTGCAGAGCCTGCTCGCCCCTGCTCCTGGAGTGGGAGCCCGGGCAGGTCCCGCTGTTGACACCGGCCGCCGGCCGGGCAGCCGAACCTCCCCGTCGAGCAGCGGGAGTACTGCCTTCCTCGGAGCGTTGCTAGGAGTGAACGAAATACTCCTGCAGGTGCTTTGTGTAGGCGTGCCCTGTGCACGGCAGGGGCCGCGGCGCCCCCATTGCACAGCTGAGGGACAGAGGAGCCGGAGCCGGGCTGTACCGGCCGCGCTGGAGGTCGCCCAGCACGCTCGCCTCGGGCTCCATCCCGTGCTCCTTCGGCCCCGGCACCCAGGTTCTCGATCAGCTCGCCAGTTCTGGAAGCTCCGCATAGCTGCTGAGCGCCCGCAGCCCCGCGCCTCCCCTTTGGTGCCTTCCCCTCTGCTTCCCTTGTGAGATCCCAGCCTGCGTCTGAGCCGGGGGCAGCTGGCAGGAGCAGTGGGCAGCGGAGCTCCCGGGGCTCCCCCCCTGCTCCCCCGCACTGGGCCACTGACCTGCCCGGGCGGAGAGCCGGAGGGGCCGGGCTGCCCCTTCCTCCTCCTCCCCCCGCTCGCACCTGCACCTGGACCCGCAGATCCCTCCTGCCCCCTGAGGGCGGGCGTTGGCTGTCCCGGGCAGAGCCCTGGGCCCTCTCCTGCAGCCCCAGTGGCTGAGCGTGTCCGCCAGGCTGGCGCTCCGCAAAGCGGTGTTCGGGCCGCGGAGGGGAGAGGCCATGCAGCTGGGAGGCCTAACTGCGTCCTCGCCTTCTCCCTGCAGGTAACCACCTCCACAACCCCGCTGTGCCCGGGGAGCAGGGCTGTGGGGATGCCTGCTGACCGTGGCCCTGGCAGGTGCCCCCTACCAGGCGGCGGGCTGGTGCAGGGCTCGACACCTGTGCTGCACGCGCTCAACGGAGCTGTCTTCAACCGGAAGTGCCTCTGCGCAGGGGCCTGCCCCTGCTCCTGTCCCGGGCTCAGCCGTCTCCTCCTGAGATGCTGCCCACATGATTGGTGAGGAGGGGTCTCGGAGGGCTTCCCGTGTCCTTGAAGCTGTGTGTGCGTTGGTGTGTGGTGTGTCTGTGGTGTGTGTGTGTGTGGTGGGGGGGGGGGGGGGTCCTCTCCAGGGATGGGGCTTCCTGGACCTTTGCTTCCTTTAGTCCCACCCCTCCCTCGCACATTTCTGTCACATACAGAAGATCTGTCCTGCCCGTTCCCAGAACATTTGGGAAATGGATGCAGAGCTCAGAGGCAAGCGCCTTCTCTCCTGTGTCAGGGCCCGCGCAGAGTTAGAGCCCCAGAGTCCCTATTAGCCGGCCTGCTCACCGCGGTCAGCACACAGCGTGCACCTGCCTGCAGGCTGCGTCTCGGAACTCCGAGCCTTTGGGTGCAGGTTTCTTTCTTCTGACCGCAGGCCCTGGGGGCGCCATGC